>NW_020884878.1:24620715-24912880 GCF_003945725.1 Corapipo altera | reverse complement strand
AAGGTTTGGGAAGGGAAGGGTAGTATAATTATGCTTTTTTTTTTTTTTGAGCTGGGTGAAAATCCGTTGTGCTATAACTGAAGTTACTTATACTTGGAGGGCCACATTCTCTCTGTGCTGTGTAGCCAAAGTAAACAAATTGTTCAACAGAGTTTGAAAATGAATTGAAAATATCTCTCTAGGCCATGGATTACCTGTAAAACCAGAATATAACTGCTATGTTATATTTGTAGCATCTCCTGTAACGGTTGTGGGTTGTACCTCAGACATGAGAATTTTCCTCATATGTTTATATGCAAAACTATCATAATCTTTTAGACTTCCCATTGCACTTTCTCCTACCAACAAGACATAAGGACAGCAGGTTTAAATCCACCAAGCCACCTCATGGATCTTGCTCTTAAAGTGTCCTACAGATAGAGTTTTACTACTTGTTTCAAAGATTCCACTTCACAGAAATTCATAAAAAAAATAACATACCCAGGGTTTGTTATGGGCAATTTAAATATTCACTACTGCAGAACTGCAAGCCAGTTTATACATTTTATTCTAAAATGGCACTTTCTTGCCTTAGGTATAAAACAGTCCCATGCAAAGGATATCTCTTGCCTTTCTACAACTTGGCTAGTGTAGCTGGAGCAGTTGCTGGCAAAGAACAAGGCAAAAAATTCATTGAGTACCTTAGCTGCTGCACATCACAAGGTAATCTGGTCTCCTCTTGCCTTCCAGAGAACCAACATTTTTCCTAGTCTTCCTTCTATCACCAGTGTACCTACAGAATTTTTCCTTCTTGACCTTGATCTCCCTGGTCAGGTTTAATTCTATCAGGGTGTTAACTTTCCTAACCTGACCCGTCTGCTTGGACATTTTCTCTGTATTTCTGTTGGGCTACCTGTCCCTGCTCCCACTCTCTTCAGGCTGCCTTTTTCTACTTGAGTTTGCCCAGGACTCCTTGCTCATCCATGCAGGCTTCTTGTCGGCATTTTTACTGACTTCCTCTTTTTTGAGATTGATGCCTCAGAGCTTTTTGGATTTTTTAACTTTTGTAGATTTTAGAAGTAGTTGTGTAGTGAACGTAGATTTTAATGTAGCTGTTTATATCCCTTACCCTGTAGCATAATGTTTACACATTCCCAATCCTACTATCCCATTCCATACCAATCCCTCTAAATTCTGTTAATGTGTTTAGTCTTCTTTTCAAGGTAGAATTGTAGAAAAGCCTGGACCAGAAGATATCACACAGACACAGCGACCTTCAAGCCCAGAACTCTGGAGGAGCTCCAAGGACTATATGTGCTGCAAAGCAGATGAAGAGGAGGAAGAAGGGGTCCCACATGCCCTCAGACCCAATTCCCTAAGGAGCATGCCAGGGGGCAGAACGGGGCAGAACTGGGGATGGACAGATCTGGGATTGGATGGACCTTATTACAAAATCATAGAGCCACTGTCTGAGCATGCATGTGTCATATGTATTCCCTGGGCTTCAGGCCTGAAATTAAAGGACCTACTCCCTTTATCTTATCTTATACACTAAATTGGCCTGGAGTCTTTTTTCTCTGCGGTCTCTTAAGGCAACAAGATGCATCACTGCTCAATTTGGAGGAGGTGATCCTTGAATATCAACCAGGTTTCCTGGACCCCTCTTTCCTCCCAGGATTTTCCTATTAATCGATCAGACCTCAGAGGAGGACAAATTCTGCTCTCCTGAACTCCAGGGCTTTATTCCACAGTACTCTACCAAGCAGGTCTCTGAAGAGGTCTCGAAGTCTAGAGCAGCCAGCTTGCTGTGCATCCTCCTCACTGCCCTAGGGCCTTTGAACGCCACTGTTTCATGGTAACTGCAGCCAAGCTTGCTGACATAAAAGTACACATAATAACTTTCAGGTGTTAAACTTCAGCATTTCTTGCTCAGTACCTCTTTACCTCCAGTAAGGGTATGGTTTAATAAACTAGTGATCGATTTTCATTTTTTCAGCATTTTCCTCTTCTATTACTACATGTAAATTTAGGTTAGTGAGACTGTGATTTGCTGAAACACATATTTACCAAGGAGATCATGATCTAGATTGAATTTCTGGACCATAAGTTATGTAATGGCCAAATAGTAATGTAGTGATAATTACTGAACTGAGTACTTGGAACTAGATTTTCTGAGGAATCTCAACGTACAAGGAACTTACATCACCTTCTTGTTTCTGACCATAGCAACAATTACAATAAAACCAAGGCAGCGTGAATGTCATGCAGTTTGGACCAATCTAACTTTAATGCTTTAAACTTAACACTTTTAAAAATAAAAGTCTTTTTAAAGTCAACTAGATTTCGTAACTTTATTTCATATGGGCCTCTAGGAATCAAGCTAAGATTCTGCAGCTATGGCATACGATATTGTTACTGTTATGACCATAAATATTTTACCAACTCTATTCTGGGCTGCATCAAAAGAAACATGGTCAGCAGGTTGAGGAAGGTTATTCTCCCCACCTACTCTGCTCTTGTGAGATCCCACCTGGAGTACTGCATACAGTTCTAGTGCCTCCAACATAAGAAGGGCGTGGAACTGTTACAGCAAGTCCAGGGGAGGGCCAAAAGCTGATGAGGGTACAGGAGCACCTTCCCTATGAAGACAGGTTGAGAAAGTTGAAGGTGTTCAACCCAGAGAATAGAAGATTGCATGGAGATCTCACAGCAACCTTCCAGTATCTGAAGAAAGCTCGAGAGGGACTCTTCATCAGGAGCTGTAGTGATAGGACTAGAGGGAATGGCTTCAAACTGAAAGACAGCAGGTTTAGATCAGATGTTGGGAAGAAATTCTTTACTTTGAGGATGGTAAGGCACTGGAAATGGTTGCCCAGAGAAGTTGTGGGTGCCTCGACCCTAGGAGTGTTCAAAGTCAGGCTGGATGGGGCTTTAAGCAACCTGGTCTAGTGGGAGGTGTCCCTGCTCATGGCAGGGATGTTGGAACTAGATGATCTTTAAGGTCCCTTCCAACCCAAACCATTCTATGATTCTAAGAATGACTTAATTTGTCCAGTCTGTTTCCTATAATGATGCTCATTACAAGAGCAGATAAATGTTTTGCTGTTTTCTGTTTTTCTCACGTAAGTAAAGCAGTAGAACGTTAACACCACATACTGTCTCTGAAAAATCCATTGCTTTGACCTTTTGGTTGCTCTGTGTTCTGATTTGATCTGGAAGAAGGTGATTAATGGTGATTATAATAATTACAATGAGAACCTTGAAATATAAATTAAATGAACTAGAAAATGTATAAAATGTTTTGTGCTACTATGCTTGACAACTTTTTTTTTTTTGAGGTTTTTCTTGATAATAACAAGTAAAAAATAGCTACATATAAACAGATAGGCTTAATCTAAACCAATAGATATGAACATAACTGATTTGGGGAACATACCCAAATCTGTTAAAATTTAAGTCTGTGACAGAAAATGTGGCTGTATTGCGGCAAAAGAAAAATCCAACAGAAGCTTATACATGAGCGAACTTCTTTATGCTAAAAAAAAAAAAAAAAGCTGGGCTTTGGGTCCAGATCATTATCTATGATTCCTGTTATAGTATATATTCCTCTAGGTGCTACAGGAAAAAGGATATACTTGTCTCTTTGGTTTTACCTTACTGATTTTATATTTAGGAGTCTAAACTTCCTATTGTGTTTTCTGGCTAGTTAACAAGCGTGTTTCATTCATCTGAGATGAAGTCTTAATCTCATAGCAAATGGATCACACATCATGATCATATTTTAGAATTGTATTTTAGATTCTAAAGTTATCACTATAAAAATGCAGAATTTTGTTTACTTTTGTTATAAAACTGTACTAGTTTTGGCCATGATGGAGTTCAATTTTTTCAAAACAACTCATGTGGAATGTTTTGGATTTGTGATGAAAGGTGTTGATAAGATGGGAATGTTTTAGCTATTGCTGAGCAGTTCTTCCCTGTTTCTCTCACTGCCCTGCCAGCAAAAAGGCTGGGGGTGCACAATAATTAAGGAGGGAACATAGCCAGGACAACTGACTCCAACTAAACAGGTATTCAATACTGTTCCATACCATTTGATGTTGGGCTTAACAGTGCCAAAATTGAGGGAAGGAGAAAGGGGAGATATTAGGAGTGATGGTATTTGTCTTCCCAAGTATCTGTTATGCATGATAAAGCTCTGTTTTCCTGGGGATGGCTGAACTCCTGCCTGTAGTTGGGAAATAGAGAATCAATTCCTTATTTTATTTCCACATGGAGCTTTTGCTTCACGTATTAAACTATCTCAACGCACAAGTTTTCGTACTTTTACCCTTCGGATTCTCTCTCCTCTCCCACTGCAGGGGAGTGAGTGAGAGCTGTGTGGAACCAGGCTGCTGACTGGGATTAATCCACAACAAAAGTCAATATACATATATGATAGATGCAGGTTTCATACATTGAGTTACAGTAGTTTGTTTTCTTTTTATAGCTTAAATTCCACTGCACTTGCCAGTACAGGGCAAAAAAAAGTCTTGTAAAGAGTAGTGTATATACAAACATCATAGTCCTGCAGAAGTAAGCTGTTTAGCTACTTAATCCTGAGCTGTTTGAAGGAGCACTACAATTCAAACACAATTGTGTAAAACTTAGTCTTCCTTTAAGAGTCTATTATTAAATCTTATGGCAGTAAGTTCTTACCTTATAGATTATTATATTTTTGTAACTAAACATATAAGGCTATTTTGTTGGCTGTTGTATATTAATTTAGTTCCATAAGGCAGACTTAATTTAATTTGAAAGTGTTTATTACTTCTGGAAAGAGAAAGGATAGATCCTGTCTGTCACTTTTCTGTCCTTTGTATTGTTTATTCTTTGCATTTTTTTGGAAATAATATGATTCTGTCCTGTTTGAGACTCAGTAATTATTTCTTAGATTGTTATAATAAGCATAAGAACTCCACCACCCACATACAGATGAAATGAATTATGTAAGTTGCATCCTTGTGTTTTAAATATTCAGTATCAGTGAATGCATGACTTTATTACAACCTTCTTTTTTCTTCCTTTTTATCCAAATTCATAATTTTTATGCATAATAGTACTGAGTGGAAGCAACAGCTAATTGAGGCAGACACTACTTAATCTAGTTCTAAGACAGCATTACTTGAAGAATTGAAAAAAACATTTGTAAGAGATAGCCATTACATTAATGTTGTGTTGGGCAAATTATCTCATTAATGATTAATACTTAAAGGGAGTTTGTATTGTAAAACACTGACAAAACCAAAAAAAATCATAGAGACTAAATAACTGGGCTGAATCACAAAGAGCAGAAAACACCCACAAAACCTTCTTCAATAATTTGAAAGAGTGGGAATGAATGCTTGTAAGGGTCATCTGGGGGATGATTGTATTGGAAAGTGTTGGAATGACATTTTGTAATGAAAATTTAGGATTAAAGTAGAAACAAGCACCTTCTAATGGAATAAATTTTACTGAGCTGTCAGCTCTCACTTTCTGCCACTGAAGCAGTATGGAGTAGATCTGAATGCAAAGGAATGAGAGGGGAAGGACCGTAAAACTATACATCAAAAGTCTGAGAGTCCTAGATGCAGTCTTGATTTGCCGAGCATTGAATTAAAAACTCTAGGGGCACACAATGTTTGTGGATTAGAGGAAAGAGTCTTTTTTATTCAGGAAATAATACCTGTTGTGCAAACAGAATAAAGTTACAGCTTTCTGGAGTTCTAGACTGCTTCATTCTAGAGGTAAAGTTCAGGAAAACTTTACAAGTGAGCATGAAATAACTAAAAAAATAAAACCCCCTCTTTTAAGAGATTTTTCCATTTGATGGAATCCTGATGGACTGTTGAAATTTTTGTTCCAAAAGAGAGAAATAGATCTCATTTAAATAATTGACTACCTATTTACATTTCTTATGGACTTGAATTACTAACAAGATTTTTTTTCCCGTTTGTTTTGCAGGTATTTGTATAGTGTTGTTTACAGGTCATTCGTCTACTGTTTATATCAAACGCTTAGGAATTTAAATTGAATTATTTAAAATCTATCATTCCTAAATTGCTAATCCCTTCACATTCCTAAAAATCAAAATCAAAATTGACGAGGGTTAAACTTCCAAACACTGAGTCTTTTTGTGATGTTAGAAAGATTAAGAGCAAAAATTACCACTATATTTTCTGTATGCAAATATGTATATACAAAGAACAAATACTTTTTCAACCTATGCAATAAATAAATAAATAATTCCAAATGAAGCAACTAGCATCAGGTCTTTTTTCAAGTTCCTGGGTAATTTCCATATTCTTTGCAGAAGTTCTTTCTCTTCATCACTAAACTAAATTCTCCTTTTATCCCAGTTTGTTTAATTTTTCAGCTATTAAAGAACTTCTACTGCTTTCCTGTCTTTGTTCCTCCTCCCTGATGATTTCACTAAGTATTAGTTAACCTTGTATGTTCTGTGATGTGCCACAACTCTTATGACCAGTGTTTTACCTGAGCTATATAGGTTGACACACTGAACCATAGGTATTTGAGATACTCACATTCCAGTCAAATAAATTATCCTATTAGGTTTTCAAAATGCCAAATTAATAAAAACTTATTGTCTTCTTGATGGTATTAATTTACTGGCATCAACAATACCAATATTTGTTCAACATCACAGCGCATCTTATTTTGGTGTGCTCGGGACCTTGCAGGTAGTTCTAAATGTCATACAGTAGTAGAGGAGCCCATTTAAACTCTTCTCTTTCCTCATGAGATATAATTTAGTGTTCTCTAACATCCAGTCTTCAGTATTACACCAGTTAATATGGGTAATGTTGATCCTGCTGATGTTGAACCTGAGGTCCATCACAATCTGCACTGGAAATTTAGAGATGGTGAAGAGTAATTGTGAAATCAGGATCAGAAAGGCCTCATTCTCTATTTGCAAATATTTAAAACTATTGAAGAATGCTAGATATAGTTCCAAAACTGCTTACATTTTAATTATTTTTAATACATGCTGTGATACTCTGTGAATAATTCATACTTGCAAAAAATTAAAGAGAAGCACACATTAATGTCAATCTGGCTGTGTTTCACTGCTATTCAAAGCAAAACCATGTAATTCTTGATTCTATTTCCTTTCCTGATTTTTCCTTTGATTATCAGGGAAAAGACTTCATTTATGTTGCTGAAAAAGGCATCAGAATCAAACTCTTATTATTATTTGTAGAACATAGTGACATATGAGAAGTATTAATCCCTGGCCTTGAAGCAACTGAAATTAATTTTTTTTAGCTGAAAATTTCACAGGAGCCATTGGATGACTTATGTTTGTCACAAAACACCCATGATTTTTTTACAAGAATAGCAAGAGGGGTAACTTCTGAGGATGTTAGGGCTCAACCACTCACATAGAGTAAAAAATATTAATACCAAGGAAGTCGATAGTATTACTATCTTACAAGAGCACATTTTTTTGTGAGAATGGGAAGACAGAATAGAGTCCATATTCTTAAGGACTAAAAACTAGGCCAGATTACTGTTAGCTTAAATCCCACTTGCCTCTCACAAAACAAACAAACAACAAAATTGGTATCAGTATGAAGACAGCAGCTTCGTGGAGGTGTTCAGAGTGGTTTAATCCTATCTATTGGTATTGGAAACAGAATTGAACTCCTCACTTCCTCTCTCTAAATACTCATCTCAAATATTTTGTTCTGGTTCACATATACAATATCCTCTATAGAAAATACACCATTTCTTGTTCCATTGGTACATCAGGTTGAAAAAGACATAAATAAAATAAATACCATCTCCACAACATGAGTTCCTCTCTTCAGGATCTCCGAAGGATTGGAGCATATGCATGTCATGGAATAGGAGGACTAACAAAAAATTCCTTACAACAATCTTCTAGAGAGCTTCAGGTTTCCAAAATGTTCCAGGGGATTATTATCATCTCAGAGAATTTCCTCTCATTAGACACAACCCCTCAGCAAACTCTTCCTCTGAAGAAGTGAAGACAATTTTTCAAACCTCAGGGTAGGGACAATTTTTCTAATACCCTCCTTCAGGGAATTTACTGCTCATGAAAGCGCTGGCTCAACAGTCCTGAGGTTGAAGTTGTTATCTACAACATTAATGAATAATGCAACAAAGCCTTTAAAACTGTTTCCATGAAATTAATGGGGTTATTTGGGTCACATTAGAACTGCTAAGCAAATTACATTTCTTGTAGGAAATGTTCTTTCTATAGGGAATGGCTATAGAAGGAAAATATATTAATTTGAATTTTTTTTACACTTATAAGTCTCTGATAACAACTTTGCCTCTATGATTTAGAAAATGCATTGTGAGACAGTTGCTGAATTTGTGACTATTTTTGAAAGGCAGATTGTTAGTAACAACATTGAGACAAGGAGCAGTAGAGGGTTGTTCACTGTGAGGTTTTTTTGGTATGGATGCTATCTAGAGTGGAATAGCACAAATGCTTTCTGCTGTAATGAAAACACATTATGCAGATACAAACTGAAAAAAAAAAATTGTCACACTTGCTATAGTGCAATGTAGACAATGTATATGTATTTCTAGACCACAAGTGGTTACTCCTGAGAGGTTTTTTGGTAAGCAACAGGAGAATCCAGTTAAGTTTTTTTATGGTTAGATTACACAAAAGCATACTTACATTATTTAAAAAAAAAGGAAGAACGGTAACTTTGGTGATGTAGAAAACATTGAATTTTTGTCTGATATCAATAATCTTGGTTATAAAATTTTATATTTCTTGCTTTTCCAACATCCTGAAATCAAAATTCAAATCTCACATTGACCAGAATTTACCTGTATTAATGGTGTTCTTTGTCTCCAGAACAATTTAAAGCATATGGTTTATTTGTTACAGTTATGGTCCCAATCAGTCTTGGAAAAATGAGAATATTCTAATGAATGATAAAATGGAATGGTATCTTTCTGGTAAAAATGCATGCATGACATAGATAAGAATACATTTTATTCAAAATGAGAGAAATATATATAACAATAAAATAGTTTTAGATAAAAAGTTGTCAAAGCTAAATAATTTATTTTCTATTGGGAAATCCACATTTATTGAGTTAAAAATCTCATAGAAAACAAAACCCTTAAAGCTAGTACCTTGATTTTTAAGTAAGAAAAAATATTTTTTACTTTAAAGACAGATATCTGAAAAAAAAGTAATTAGGAAGCAATATTATGACAAAATAGGGACTTTAAGAATTTCATTTGTTTTATGAAATTCGTTGGAAGAGCCTCTTTGGAAGTGTCCTGTCTCCTGCTCTTCTTTCAAGAAGAAAATCAAGAGAAACCCACACAGCACTCTCCTCTTTGGCCTCTATACGACATTTTACAACCAACAGTCTTCAAGCACCATAGAAAACTTTGAGGTAGGAAAAAAGTACAGCTTTAGCTAATAATGATCAGATAATCAGTTTAAACACATATCAGGGTAACTATGATCTTAGAGGTTCCAATATTGATTAGCATTTTAAGATATAATAGATGGTGTCCAGAAAAGTAACATCATCCAACGTCAGATATTACAGTTGTGTGAGACAAACACACTTGGGATTTCAATCCTCGTTCTGTAGTTCTGTAAACTATTTCATGTTCCCTGATTTAACTACCCAGAGAACATAAATAAATTATCTTCATTTTAACCATAATGCAGTTCTACTCAGCTAAGCCTCTTGACACTCAGAGAGAATTTTTTTGCAAGCTAGTACCTCAGCTTTAAAGACTATCTACCTTTTCCCTTTGCATCACTGGGAAGACTGAAGGCTAACAACTCAAATCAGCTCAAATTTATTTTTCCTCTGTTTTACCACAAAGCTTCACTTGATCATTTTAACATTCATGCTCCTTTTAACGATGCCTTGAATGAACAACTGCTGTCCATCCATTCACCTTTTTCCTGAATATCAAGGATTACTTTGGAAACAGCAGTGCAGAGGAAGTATAGTCTAGTCATACTAAAATGCAGTGTAAATTAGGGCTTTTGGACCCTCTAATAAGAAATAAGGCTCATGGCCCTACATTATATTTATTCCAAGTACTTTTTCCACTCTGAAGCCCAGGAACAAACAAAATAAGCAACTTAGCTCTTTCCAGAGTAACAGGATTGTTACAATGTCATCTGACAAACATAACACTGATGTTTTCACGGACATGAAACAATATATGCTGGGACTAGAGTACTGTGAAGGGCAGGATCAGTAAACATCAATGTTCTGTGTGCCCACAGAACAGAACTGTATTTTAAGGAAGACAGACGTCAGGGTAAGCGCTCTATCTCTCCTTGGACAGTAGTCACATAACAGTCCTTATTTCACTTCTCTAGTTCCCAGAGGCAAGCCTCAAATAGGAGAAAACAGATATTCTTACTCAGCCACAGATATCCACTTGTTACATCCCAGGTTAGAGCCTGCCTTTGTTTGCCCACAGCAGGTGAATGTTCAGGTCCTTTCCAGCAATATCCTGCATAGCTGCATCGTAGCTATAGAAAACAGTTGTAGAGATTTTGGATCACTCTGATTTTAGGGTTGTTCATGGAACCGGAAAAAAATACAATCCCTGAGAAACTCTAGTATGAAAAACAATCTGTAAGACTATTTGAGCTGTTATTGATAGGTTTCCATACACTTTCCTATCTTGCAACTTAAGTGAAATACAATTTCTATTACCTGAGCAGCCCTTACCAAGTGAAACTCATAGATCCAGAATTTTACTGAAGTCTCTTCCTAGTAACACAAGTGGGACAGGAACAGAATCCTTCTGGCAAAGAAAAATTTCTTTCACTTAGAATTGCAAAATGGAGAAGAAAGTTGTTGGGGTCCGGAGGATATGCCCCAGGGATTTGACAGCCTGGAATTAGGGGCAATTTAGAATAGGTCCTTGAAAAGACCTCTTCGAGACACCTCTGATAATTGGCTCCAGTAGGGCTCCTCACAAACAGGTTCACTAAAGAAGACTCAGTGTGGGCCTTCCTCCCCCCCCCACATGCACACATAAAACTTCTAAGCATAAAACATGGCCCTGCAAATAAAACAAGTATTGACTCAAATGGTCAGTGACTTCAGGGAAGAGCAGGACATACAGGCTCTCTTCATTTGGGTTTGCTGTTGAAGGATGGTAGAAAATTAATAAAGTGCAACAAAACAAGTTCTGCTATCCAACCCTGTAGCAAACTACTTTGTATTGATGCCAGGAGACTGTCTTTTGTCATCTGTTTACAATGTCTATCGCCAAGAAAAATTCTGTAAGCTGCCTGTTCTAAGAGCAGTCACTGCCAGCCTTGACTGTAATTATGGGTTTTCCAGACAGCTGTGGTAGTATTTAGATATTGGCATGATAAATGAGCTGAAATGGTACATGCATAGAGAATAAGCTGGCATAACATCATGCACATATGACCATCTAAACTAGATAAAAATTTTTATGGCTATCGAATTTGGTGTGCGATAGATTCTCATGTTGGATAAGGTTTGTAGGATGAATCAGAGATCAAAACTATACCTAAATTCTTCCTGAACATTCAAACACATCTTGTCAACCCTATTTTAAATAACTTGAGGACATCCTTTCTGATGAAAGCCTGAAATTGGAAGCTCACTAAAGATTGATGTAATGACTCCCACGCAGTTGCTGAAGGTCACTAAATATTCTTACCTGGCAAAAGTGATGGTCATACCTGCTAGCATCGAGTTTTTACTGTGGCCCCACTGAGCTCAGTGTCTAAACTACTATAATAGCATTGTGTTATTTCACAGAATATGCTGAGTTGGAAGAGACCTAAAAGGATCACTGAGTCCAACACTAGCCTGGCACAGGACCATCCCCAAGAGTCACTCAGATCCAAAATCCAGATCTGTATAGGAGAAAACAAAGAGAGAGCAAAAAAAAGGTCTTGCTTTTCTAATGTTAGAGTCAAAATTTTAACAAGATCTCATGTATTAAAATTTCTATTAAAAATATATATATCATATGTAACATAGACTGAAGCCAACCATCATCCTGCACTGATATAGCCTGCTTATCTCTTAAAAGGCAAAGAAATATGTGGCAAAAATTTTGATTGATTACTGATGAGAGGAAGATAGTCGTCCTTAGAGAAGGATGAAGATCTAAGAAAAGCTAGCTAAATACCCATAGTAAACTTACAGTACATGTATCTTTGTCTATCTCACCCAAAATGAAAACTCAAGTGGTATATAAAGTTGCATCATGGATATCTCTTGCTTTAAGAGTATGAAATTTAAATGAATATGGTTTAGATAGGACAGATCAGCAAGGTCTATCCAACAAAGAAAAGTAAGCGAAAATGCTGCACAAAAGTTAATGAACTTGAAAACACGAATATGCAAAAGCTTATCACATAGCTGATTCTTGTAACAATGCATTATTTGACATAATTTCAATTTATTATCCATTTGACATATCTATTGTACCCTTTCTTATTAAATTCTGCTCTGCTCAGAACACTAGCTACCTCTTTGACCTATAATGACATTTCAAATGCTGAAGAATAATTATTAAAATAAAAGCCTCATAATGAGTATCTAACACCTTCCCACAAAAAATGTTTTCTTGTACAGAGAATGCTTCCACTACTGGTGGTCTACTTTTGAATTTTTTTTCTTTGCTATTTGTTTTTTTCCCCCTTTAAATGCATGGGGTATGAAAATGAAAGGCACTGCCACAAGTTCTGTAACTGTAATCTGTGATATAAGCAGTAGTAGATAGAAGTTGCAACAGACTCAATTACATTTTTACAGTCAAATAAATAGGTGAAAGTTCAAGTCAAAGTCTTTCAAAAATACAAAGAAAATGTGGAGGAAAAAAAAGAGTAATTGCATAGATTTGCATATGATGTCGAAAACCATAGCTATTAAATCTGAACTGAATTAAGCTTACTACGCAGAGTTCCAGCTAGTAGTTATTCAATATCGAGAGAAAAGTTTTACTTCAGTCGGATTCACAAGAAATTATGTGAAATTATGGAGAAGCTAGAGGAGAACCACCACAGAATATCAACATCTCCCTTTAAAAGTTATGCTAAATACTTTATAATATAAACCAACATAATCTGTATTTTGGAATTGAGTCTTGGTTCAAAGAAACAAACTAAAAAATACATTTATATATAGTTCTCATGATAAAAAATGTGAGCAAATGTGACTCTATATGTATCTCGAAAGGTAAATTATCCCAAGGAATATATAGGTTAGAAAAATAATTTTTAAAAATAATTTTATTTCTTCGGCTATTTGACTATTGCCATTGGCAAGGGTGCAGAACCCTGATGCTTGTATGCATATACTTAAATATTCTTGTTCTTCTTGGTCCCCCTGGTTTTGAACAACTTGTGAGGGAGCTTAACAGGAATAAACTTTTAATCGTTAACCAAATATTACCTCAAAGCTTATCCTTTCATAAAAGCAGAACAGGAAGGTTAATATTTTGATTATAACTTCAAATATTCCCTGATTTGAAAGTTGTCTGGATACCAATCTGACCTATAAAGTTAATCAAGAAGAGAAGAATACCTACATGTTTATCTCTGTGAACTAAAACAGTAATATCAGTGTGACTGTGAGATGATCAAAAAAGGCAAAGAAAAATAGACTAACACATATAGGAATAGATTATCTTGTTTAAAAATTATGAAGGAAATTACATGTTACCCAAATTCAATTGCTATATAGAGAATGAAGATGTAGAATTCTTTTTCTTTTAACAAAAGTTTCCCAGGAAATTTGTTCCGTTTATCGTGGTGAAGTCAAATCTAAGGGTGAAACTAATCATAGCCTTCCACCCTCTAAAGGGGGTAGTCAATGAGAATATAGTACCAGATCCTTCTCTTTTTCTCAGACGTGTATAGGGAAATAAATAGAAGCATGTTTGTGGTTGAATCTAAATTAAATTATTCATAAAAAGAGCGGTTATAGACTGATACAAGTTCCCCAGAGGTATGGCAGTATCCCCACATTCAAAGCTTTTCAAAACTCTGTTGAAGAAGGCACATCAATTTTTTGGTCTAAATAAATAAAATGTTGACCATTTTTGAGATACAGATTCACTATAGTTTTAAATTAGTCTTGTAGTTTTTCTTGTTTGACTTCAATTTCAAACAGTTTTCATGGTAGCTAACTTACTTCATTGCTTGATGTGATGAACTTCACTAAAATATTTCCCTTTGGAAAAACCAAAGCAATTTATCATCTTGCAGCCTGCAAGATGGAATTACCTTTTAATTCCATATGCAGCTGGGCACAGCCTCTCTCACCTGCCCAGGAGCATCATAAGCTAATCACAATTGCTACCTACATGTAAACTTCTAATATTAAATAGACTCAAATTCATGCATTATGAAGTCCAAAAACTTATTTAAAGAAAATTAAGCCAAGAGCACAGGACATGTCAGAGTATCCTACATATTTCTGCGTATGATGTAAAATAAGGGAGTGCACATAGGTCTCTACTAACTGTAAAATATAAATTGCATGAATATTTGCAGAAATAGTTCTCATGTTTTCTCTTTGGATTCAGGAATTACACAGTTACAGAGCAGTATTTTTTAGCTCAATGAAAAATTGATGGAGGAGAATCAAACTCAGTTTCCTTGTATGTTGAGAAGCAGGTGGAATCCCGTCCAATAGCTCTGTTATACAGATACTGTTTAAAATACTTGTAAGTCCGTGTTTCGAGGTGAGGAAACAGGATGTTTCAACTGAAGAGGTACACATAGTAATAAAAATTGTAAATTCTGGGAAGAAGTAGTTTAAGAAAGAAATAACCTGAACATTAAAAGGAATTACCCTACCCATCTCAATCTTTATTAGGTAACTTTGCAGACAATTTTGAATTCATTGCTGTCCCATTGATAGTATAAGTTATGTTACATCTATTCTCCTTTCCAAAGTCTCCTGAATGATCATGAAAGGTCAAACTGTTTCCACCTCTCATGAAATCAGCAATAAAACCCCATAAAATGTAGTATCTCTTCAGCATGGTGTATTTACTTAATATCCTAGAGCAGTAAGAGAATTGGAAAGTGATTTTGAGGACAGGAAACATGTACTTTAGGTATTTTAAATACATCTACAAGTCAGGAAGGATACTCTATATCTGAACAGTAACAAATTTGATATCTGTATTGGGGACAAAAGGAGGGATGATTCAACTAACTACAGACCAGTTACCTTATCTCAGTAATGTGCAAAATTGAGAACATATTTTAAGTGGTAATAACTAGACACACACACAGTAAACCAGAAAACTGTAGAAAAAACTGCATGGGTTTACCAACAATATGCTATTAACCTGATATTAATTTTTGAAATTCATTTTCTATGGAAAGGAAACATGATCTAGTCCATTTGTGGACCTCAAAGCCTTCATTTTTATCTTTATACCTATGTTTAATGAGGAATCAAAATAGGAAGGATGCTGATTAAAAATTAAACTCTGAAATGCTCTCTAATGGTAAATAGAGGCATGAACATTGGCCTGGAGACAGAGTAATAACACTCTTTGGTTGGTTTTAGATGTTTTTTCTTACAAATGCAATTGTAGTATGCTAGAATGTCAAATTACTTGATTAAAAAAAAAATAGTATCCTTTGCTTGGCCCATAAAAACAAGGTAACATAGATGACACCTACAAATAAATGTTGTGTTCTGCCTAGCTAGATAGGGGAGAAAAGTAGTAGATCAGTAGAGGCAAAAAAACACCTGTCAGAACAACTGGGTGTAAGTTGGTTAGAAATTAGAAGCTACAGTTGCATAAGTTCATAAATATGCATTAATTATACTGACACTTCTGAAATCCATGGAAAAATCTGTATGATGTTTACTGCCACAGAATGCAGTGGTGAACTCTTCAAGAAATTAAACAGCAGTTACTCAATGTGTGTCTAAGGAAACATCATTCAATGATTAGAAAAATATTTGCAGTAGTCTATTACCCAATCAGAAAAAAACAAGAGAGCTTCACATCACAGAACACCGAAATATTAGAGTCATTTCTTTTTTTGCCAACAAATCCAGCTTAAGGATCCAGTATACATTAAGTACAGTACATAATACGTATACATACATGTATAATTTTTTGAATTGTATCAAAAGGCCATGTAACCTTTTGGAATTAAACCTAATTGAAACAATCTGAATCCACCTACTGCACATTAGACTTAGAGAATTTTAGTAGTAAAAAGAATAAATGAGAAAAGAAAATATTTTTCTTATACTTTTAAGTGGAATTAGTCAATAACGAACTGAAATTCCCCACAGCACTTTATAGGGTCATCATGATCAGAGTCTCTGACTGGCAACTCATCAGAAAATTGAAATAAGTTTCTGGATTTAATGAAATAAAAATTGGAAATTAAGTTAATTTTGCAGGTCAGAATTTTTACTTTTGCTTAAGAGAATGTTACGGGCCTGGTTAACTTTTGTATAACAGGTATCAATATATTAACTGAGCCCTATAGAAATGTTTACTGCTAGAATCATTTGCAAACAGGCTGGGTATAATACCAGTGCAGCAAAGAGGCTTCTCACAACTCTTTTTTGGTACTGAGATAAGTTTTATAACTGATGAGTGCCCTAGAGAAACCTGAAAATATCTTTATTTATTTATTTATTTATTTTGCTTGAATAGAGAAAGCCCCCTTTAACCATATTTCAAGCATGAATGCCCTGACATTTTGTACTCTTTGGCTACACTGACATACTTTTACATTCTTCATCTGTTTGATATCAGTGGCAAGTTTTTGAAGATTTGCCAAATGAGAAATTGCTCAGAGGGCAATGGAAAAGTGGAATCATAGTACATATCATGGTCTAATCTAGTCCATGACCTTAGGAGAAAAAAGTAAGCTCATACTGTGACAAAGCATGTGTTAAGAACTGCAACACTGAAGCAACACCCTACGTATTTTCAAGTCTATTTAGAGGATGAGAAATATACAACATAGAAAGAATGAGTTTATTACTAAGAGAAGCAACAAAATATATACTAGTTAAAGTGTTTTTCCTGTTATCAGTGACTACAGTTTTGAAGAGGAGCCCATTTTGCACATACATTTACAAGCACAAATAAACCATGTTTCAAAACCCTACAATAAGTATAATGCAAAATAGCCATTTATATACAGTTATCACTTCAGTACCTAGAGGAAATTGAAAGCACATATATACTCAGTCTTGATAGTCATACAAATTGAATATCTGCTTTCATAAGTTAAAGGATCACGTATCACATACATCTAAGCACAGTTTTTTCATTTAAAAATTGATGAAATATGTCTGCCACTGCAATGCTTTTGTTAATTGTATGAAGACAGATGTGTAAAAGTGGAACAAGACATCCATGCAAAGTTGAAAGGAGTCAACTTTAACATTAAATTTGTTATCTTGAAGGAATGAGACTAACACAACAAATTCATATCTAGATACCCAAGATACATGTCAGTTCCATGTATAGATTTGCAAAAACAGGATCAACAACAACAAAAATTACACTATACTGAGAGACCTTGAATGTTCCAGTGTTAATTAGTCCACTTTCCAAATTAGATTATTTACCAGAATCTCCATATCCTAAGTATTGTTGCACTTCATCTTCACCTTTTTTTACCCCTATTATTAGAAATGGCTATTGAAATCCCTTGAACAGATTACTTGCCAATTTGCAGAAACAAAAATTGTTGAAAGAGTATTTAGCTGACATTTACTTTAAACCATTTATTTTCTTTTCCAGAAAATCTGGAGTAAGGTTCACCAATTTCCACAGAGGTTAAGGCCAAAAGAAAATATTCAAGCCTCTGCAAATGAAGATCACATATTTTGCAGCTATTGAAATCAAGTGACCACACAATATTATGTGAAGATAAAAAGATAAACAAACAAGCAAACAAAGTCATATTTAGGTGGTCAACAGATTAGTTTAAACTGCATTATCTATTATTATACAGTAAAATATTTTAGACACTAATGTATTAATTTTTTTACTTTAACTTTGTTTTACCCAAAAATATTAATAAGAACACTACACATGATGAAGTAAATTAAAATTCACTCTAAACTCTGTAATTTTCATAAACACTAAATGGTAATTTCTTGAGCTAGTTTTGATGCAGGTTGAATACCATTTGGCAGATAGGAAACTCAAACTGGTACTTATTTCTGGTAGTCCAAAATTTAAGTAAATACAGAGAAAATGTAACCAAGAATCCAGCCTCCAGAATATTTCTTACATTCAACTGGATCCTATAATATCAGAAGATGAGAAAATATATACCTGAGCCTTTTTAATATGCTTCTGACAAGCAGTAAAGTATCACCTTCTTGACTAATACTGCTTCAAAACAACCTGCCAGGAAAGCTATTAGTAACATTGATTACACTGAGTGCAGAAAAGCCCTTGTATGTCTTTTCCAAATTTCTTTAACATCCATCCACATCTCTGAACATTTGTGCTAAATCTGAGAAAATAGCCTAAAGAGGTATTATCTTTCCTATTATTAATTCTACAGCGCTATTGTGGTCCCTCCAATTTTCTTCCTTCTGCTGTAGAAAAACAATTTTTTGACCCATCTTTAAACTTGTTCTTCTCTTTCCTGAAGAGTACTATGTAAGACCAAGATGTTAGTATTAATACTATTTTCTTTGTTTATCCTGGGTTCCTGTCTTTAATTGTCAATGAACCTCAAAGCAAAGGAAGTGCTCATTTCAATGCAGTCTAAAACCCATAAGTTTTTATTCATTTTTTTTTTTCCTCTGCAATACTTCTGCAGTTTCATCAAAGTCATGGCATTTCACTTGTATCCTCTTTTGGAACAGGTTTGGGGAAAGATGGAGTGAGGGAAAAGCTTCTTTTTCTCAAGAGGGGCAGTAGCAGAAAATACACAGTAGCTACTGAAATGTTAATTTTCTTTTTAATCTATCTGTGTCACCTCTTTCCTCAGCTACATATAAATTTAAAAATGGTAGAATAAACTAAAACTGACTTTCTACTCAGTTCAGACCTACTTCCTATATTGTAAAAGACTAAAAACTCCTGGTTTGCCCCAGAGAGAAAACACTGGTTTTTAGGAAAGTAGTTATCTATTATTTGGCTGCAGCACTGGTGGTTGGTCCCAGAACCATGAGATTAACCAGCAGGATCATTTTGTCTTTGACTCCCTTCACCAGGCTGCCTCTTCTGAAAGGTGCCTTTTAGCTCAGAATTGTCATCAGTCCATTTATTGTTATTGACAAACACTACTATAATTTAAAGCTATTTTCTTTTGTGCAGCACATTAGGCACCTAGTCTCCTGTATTGCACTGACAAGCACTGAAATGAGCTGAATATCTTCAAGGGAATCTAGCAGGCTTTCACAGGCACAGACTTAACTGGAGATCAATCAGGGCTTAAACCAACCTTTCCCCAAATCCATTAGCCCTACCAGGACCCATATGCACTTCCAGAACATGACATTCCAGGCTGACAAGAACTCTCACCAAAATCACCTATACTTTTATACAGCAGGTATATACTGTAATTGATTTCTTCTTCCCTAAAATCTACCAAAGCCTGCCTCATCTGTTAGAACTATGATATTTTCTGAAAGGTCACCCTCCCTTAAGCAATATGATAAATTATTTTTATTTCATTATTTGTCTTTTGATTTCTTCCTCCTTAGAAAACTATCCAAACCTGAAAGTCAGCATGGAAAAGTATAGTCATTTCCTCAAGCCACTGACTGAACCAAGTATATGGTTGAAGCTCAACATGGATACCTCAGAAAGTTTCTTAGAATCATTTTTCTTTACCCTCAAAGTTTTCCATAGGAGAAGTGTACCAGGTTCAATCAAGCCTTTATTGAAGAGAATTGCCAAGATTGTAGTCAAGATTAATTAACACAAATAAAATATAGCAAAAGTAACCCTTCCAACACCATACAACAAAAAACCAATGATCAAGCTCTTGTAGCCAATTTCCCCAGCCACCCTGTACAAAAGGTTTGCAGAGCCTGATTGTTAATTAGATGACACATTTGTTTAAATTATTGCCATACATACGCTTAATACCAAAAGAGAGAAACTATCAATGGTTAAAAGATTTCCATTGGGAGTTAGTTACTGTTACACCAATTCATACATTCATTTAGGTAGATGTTACCTGCATATGTATACCAAGAAAAGTTAGAGAGAGGTAGATAATTAAACTTCACAGGATTTTTAATCTCTTGACCCTCATGTAAATAAACACAGAGAGAAAAATTTTCATCTTTTCTAACATTAAGATGCAAGGCTCTTGATAAGTTTAACCTTTCTTACTGCTTTAAAATAAGATAAAAATAGACAGCACAGATTTCACTGGTTTTCTAAGCTTCTCCCTTTTCACTTGTGTATTTTTCCGTCTTCTTCCTATCTTTCAGAATTAAAATTTTTCTGGAGAAACTGTGAAGGGAAGGGATTATATACTAGAAGTATATAAAAAATATTTAATAGGATTTTTCTTCTCCAACCATGTATAAAATCAGAAAAACTTACAAGAAAAGCAACTATAATATCTAATTAAAGTTATTCCACATTAAATCATAAGAAAGAAATGAACAAATGTCTCGTGTCATAATTTATGTGTTTAACACCAGCATATAAAACAAAACTCAGTACAGATACAAAATATTTTTTTTAATAATAAGAGATTCTTACATTATTTTTCCATCACAGCCAACTTTATACTGATTTGTAAGAGAGAAAAAAATAAATATTACCAATCTGGATTTGTTCATAAAAAAAGTTGAAAAATATCAACAAAATTTAAAGTAATTGATAGCACTTTGAAACAGACTACACACTTTCAGTGTGTTTTTACATACATGGTTATAAAAACATATTCTGAGAAGACAAGGGTAAAAGGGGTTAATTAAACTGACATTTCAGTACTCACTAATTTGCAATACATAATACTTGTAAGTAAAACAGTTTTGTAAGCAACAACACATAAAAGTAATCATAATAGTAGCCCAGAAGCAGGCCAGAGAAACAAGTAAATGTGACAGAGAAATACGATTCCCAGTGTATATTTCTAAATTTTTGTAGCAGAGCCAAAATTGTGTATCCTCTTCTTAACGTGAAGGTTTGGAAGAGGAAAAAAGCTGACATACAATATCTCCTACTTACCATCAGAACCTAGGCACCATACTGCTCTGCATGATCACACTGTCAAAGGCAAAATGCAACAGAAATTGTACTATGGGAAATACTCTAAAACTAGTCATTCCTTACACACTATTGTATGCAGCTATCCTTTCTCCTTTCTGCCTTACCATGCTTTCCTAAGAGAGTTTTGGAGGTTACCAAGATTTTGGTATGGATGGTATGGAAAGCTATTTGAAGATTAATACCACACTTAATTAAACCATTACAACTCTGTAGATTTATACTGCCATTCTATAATGTATGAACATTAACAATGCGCATTGTAGAACAACAAGGACAGGCAGGAAACAGATTCAGATATGTCTTAATGCTTATGTCAAGGAAAAGCCTCCTTAACATTGACCAGCAAACCTCACAAAACAAAATGACAAGATGCTACTAAGCAAAGAAGGCTCCAGTAGCATGAGCTTCTACCAGCAACTTTTAGTGTCTGTGAAATTATATTTTGTATGTTCTCCCCAGAAACCAGCATTTATCACCCTTTTCACATGGGACTACAAAGGCTTGAAAGTTAGATTTTTATCCTGAATGGAATCTGGCATGGCCTCATGATCACCTGATATCTGCCTGTTGATTAGCTACATGTTGGTTTTAATTATCCACCTGCTTTCAATTAAGTACCAGGAAATCTATCCTATTAACAGTAGAAGCTAATCACCCTTGCACATAAACAGAAGTCCTTTTTCTCTCAGGGTACATCTGAAGAATACAAATAGTTAAAATAGATTTTTAAGCTTATAACCTTCTTCTAACAGTAATAGCAAACCACCTGTTTTAAAAATCTATAGATAAATTAGTGTTATATACTAAAAAAAAGGTGCCACATCTTATTGTGATAGTAACTTGACAGAAATTTTGTCTAGGAATCAAGAGTCCATTTTGAAAACAGTACACAGTTAGTATGTCATCCTACCCTAAAAATCAAAATCCTGACCCCACGCCTCCCCAAGATATGAATGTCTTTGTTCCATAGAGTGTTTGAAAACATTCCCTGTATGCTCATAAGATCAGCTTCTATAGCCAGCTGTGGGAGTAGCCCTGATGTTCTGCAAATATGTAAAATGATGCTACACATCTGCATAGAACATTTTAGAATCTAATCTAATAAAATATAAGAGAATAATTTTAAAAGTTACATTAAGGTATAAAATACACTGGTTTATTTTTCATGGCTAAAATTTAGTACTTTCACTAAAACACGTACTATGGACGGACCTAATTTCATTGTTATTTTCTTTACATGTCTTGAATATTGTGCAGAAAAAAAAAATCCAGACAATATAAAGCTATTAAAAATAAATAAAGAAAATTTAAAGTGGTGTTATATAGATGTGTGTATCTTTAATAAAAATAGAAATCTATATAAAGAGTCGTTGTGGTGCATAAGAAGTACAATGCATTGCATTTTTTAAAAATGCATTAGGAATTTGTATTTAAATGGTCAATATAGCTTTATTTTTTCAATAAAAAATAAAAATGGAGTAAAAAATCCAGCACTAAGAAATGAAACAATCTTCAATACAAGGACACTGAACTGTGGAAAAGATGTTGGGTTTTTACTGTACTGCAGGTCAAAATGCAAATTGCTATGAGACCATGTGTAAAATAGTCCTAGTCACTAAGACTCCTGTAAAAACATATTTAGAATTTTATCTTTCTGGAAAATAACTTCAGAGAAAAAAGACACTTTATTAATTTTCATCTTAAGAATGTTTACAGGACAGAGGAGATGATGACGTATAGTGGGAAGGTATTATACTTAATGGTTCTTATACACCAGATGTAAGAAAGCCTGCCATAAGATCTAATTATCAAGAATTGCTTTTTCTGCCCCAAAGCAATCATTTTGATGACAGCCTTCTATGCACTGTATAACAAAATGGGAAGCCTGTGCTATATAAACCGGCTCAGCGCTTCCTTTTACTTCCTCTGATATCAGTCTCCCCACCTCATTTATTTTCCACACATTAATGGTAGCAGTCACCTTGAGCTGTTGATGCAGTGTAATTTTCACAGAAACCTTGATCAGAAACCATAAATCAGCCTGATGTGCTTTTATGGTCTAATAACATTCTGCCTGCTCCTACAGGCCCTTATGTAAAACTGCATTGCGGAGAATTCCTTGGTCTGTTTTTTTCACGTGCACTTCTGTATCTGAAACAGAAAATACCTGCAATGTAGTAAGATTAAGATACTTTGTTTAAATCTGTAGCCATAAAAACATTCAGATATTAGCCTGTAAACATGAAAACATTCAAATAATAAAACAGAAATTTTCTCTGCAGATTTTTCTGTGTTTGGTTATTCCTTCCTATATTCGGTCAGAGAAACTAAGTATTCTTTCCCTGCTCTCCCAGATGCAGTGCATCAACAGGCAGAGCACACTGCAGCTGAATGCTTTGTCTAGATTAGAAAATGCTAACCTGTATAGCTGTATCAGCAAATCCACCGAGCGTGGGAGACTTCTGAAGGTGAATCTTGTCTGTAAGATTCCATCCTCATTTTAAGTGAAGAACTTAGAAAAGAGAGATTGATTTCATTTTTAAAATCATCATTTTCTTCCCATGAAAAAGAAAATTATTACTTACCTTCAGCAACACTTTCCCATGACACAAACAGATTATATAAACCATAGAGGATTTACCATATATCCCACAGATTTTTTTTAGGACCTGGTTTGAGAAGGTGTAACCTGATTTAGAGAATCCTTAGCATTCCTGTGCTTCAAACTGGATTTTCAACATTTCTCTCTCTCTCTCCCTCTCTTTCATATTAATCTCTATATACACCTTTGTTCCTGCCTTAAATGGAGAATAATTCCTCTCCCTGACCTTCCAAAGACAATGTGGAAACATAAACACACACATACTACAGTAATCCTAATTACTTCTCAGTAGCACAGGTTTGTGTATATAATACACATAAAAGCTCTGATGTGCACAGTTTATTCTACATATACATAATTTTTTACTAAGTGGATTGTTCAAAATTTTCCTTTCTCATTGCATATTTTGTTGACAGAGTTTTCTTCTATTACTGGTAACAATGCAGATTTTTACTTTTATGACTAATTTTCTACAGACTTTATGAAGCCCCCCTGTCAAGAAACATATGCAGCTGATAGCTAAAATCAGTGCACTAACAAATTTCCGTGATTCACCGCATCTTTCATGTTAGGGCTCACAGATAAATCCCTAGCACTGAGTAGAAAATGACAGCTTGTAAAAGGTAGATTCATCATTTGAGGACCTGGAATGTTAGTATCTGAAGAGAAAACAGGGTATGAGATGAGTAACTTCTCATCTTTCTCTGGTTCCTCTCAAAGTATGAACCTAAGTGAGATTGGTTTGCAGTTTGCAGGAGGCTTTTGCAAATTGTCCGATTTGTGAACACAGAACACAGAAGGTAGAGAGGAAAGAGCAATGGAAGGAAATGGAGTAAAGAAATAAATATTCCTTTCAGGATTGCTGAATCATAGCTGTGAATAATGCAGCGATAGCACCAAAACAAGCATCATTCAACCTTAACATGGTGCCACTGAGAATGCTCTTTTTCTATCCAAAATCATTGCATTTACCTGCACCATCACTTCTACAAAGCTAAAATTGAGGAGAGAATTACCACATTAAAATGAACAGAATGCCAGTTAAAACTAGAGAAGAAATACTTACAAGATATGATTATTTCTTATTGTAAACTTCCATCGCTTAAAAAAAAATTTAATACTTTGAAATGTGGTGGATACTACTCATTTTGTCTATAAGACAAATCCTTCTTAGCTTAGCACATGGTACATCAGGGTGAAAAACAGGAGTTATCAAAGGGGAGGAACATTCCTACTCTGTATGCCTTTTTTTGTTTTACTGATGATTTTATAAAAATGATTATGGGGTTTTTCTATGGTAATTTCTATAATTACATAGGTTAAGTCTAGCTTTTCAAATATCCACCCATTCTGCTGAGTATTATGTCAACTTTTACTGCTGAAATCATAGGGCACCAGGATATTGAGAGGCCTTGCTGGTGGACAAAAATGGAAGTGAGAGCAGGAATGACTTGTCTTGCACGCTTGAGGCTTTTCTTTTTTGTTAATTGGATACTAAAGCAGTCAAGCTCTAGGGTCTGTTAATTTATTAGATTGAAATGTGCTTAGACTGGGCACCAAGGATATTTTGATAAAATGTTTGTTAGGCTGGACTATTTTGGCACTAAGGAATCTCTTATTGTAAGGCATTTGTGACCCTTGGTCGATACAGAGACACAAATTACGTAGGTACAATTTGATACATAGATGAGGTATCCCCAAATATATTATGGGATATAATTGGATCTGCAAAAGATGTGCATTGAGGTAAAACTGTTTCTTAAAAGTTTCATCTCAAGACAATATCTTTTATATCCATTGGGTAGAACTTTTTTTTGGAAGCCAAGGAAATTCTGAGTACGAATACCACAAAAAATGTTTATAAGAGTTTGGGATTTCTTTAATTTTAATAACAATTTTTTCAATGGCTCCTGAATTCTGTTGAAAGAAATGTATATCTATTTTGTATAGCTACCAGGGGACTGCCTAAACTGGTACCTGCCAAAAGCAGAAAGAACAATAGGGTTTATATAATTTTAATTTTGCCTATTTTATGACATCATTATAACAGATGGTGTTTTATGCCCTCAACTGTGTGTGTGGACATGCATTTGTCTATTTTTCTATTGCATATATTACTGAAAGAAACAATGGGAAATGCCAAATATTTTGTGTTGTAATCCTTATTGAGTCTCTAGTAGTCTGGTTTCTCCACAAAATATAATCTTCTTTATAGTGATTGCTATATCAGTCATCACAGCTTTTGTTTTTGTTTTTACGTTTAAACTCCTGTAGTTTGCAATACTCAGTGTTCTACAGCTGTGAATATTCTTTCCTTGTTGATGGTCAATGCTTCACAGATGATTTAACTTATCAGGATTCCACACATAGAAAGAAGTGAGATCTGAACAATAATACTTGCCAGAGTTCTGCCTATTAAATTATTTGGACTAAATATCCTCTTTTTTCCTTTGTTTATGTACACATCAAAGATTGTCTTTACAAAGTGGTTTACTATATTGATACTTCCTGTTGTTCATGCTTGAAAATAATTATTTGGATCCTTTTGTACATATTCCAAGAAACTGAGTAATTATTTCAAATACCACATTTATTCTCATGATTACGTATTCAGTAACCACTGCTGAGAACGAAGACTGTGACACACTTCTAGTTGCAGGGACATACATCAAGCTGCCATGTACCCAACCTATTGAAAGTATGTTTTACTGGTTTTACTGAAGGGTTTCCCTATTTTGATTTTAATTTAAAATACTGCTCTTTTTTGTTGACAAATTTCTTGTCAAGAGTTTGGTCCATTTTTTTCCTTATGGCTCAAGGACTGATCTGCAATTAGTTCTTAAGGGTACCTTCATCATCTCTTCCACAGATGGCTCCCATATAAATAATTTCCTTTGTTGTTTTGCTATTAGTAAAACAAAAAAGCACTTGTTTTACTGAGATACAGTAAGGTAGTATTACAGCACTGAGATCTTAAACAGACATGGGTGTTTGGAACAGATTTATTGAACTCCTGTGGATGGCACCAGAAGCACATGTGTTGAAAAGGGGCTATTAAGACTGCAAACAAGTTACATAATGCACATTTTTGAGATTTTGTGATAGGAATGTGAATAAAAGCCATTATAAGGAAAAAAAGGGTCAGTCTATCTAGTGAGCAGAAGCTTAGCTGTCTTGCTGATGACATGTAACATTTGAAATTTGTTTTTTGGTTTCAGTTAATTTGTTCTTACATAATAGAAAATCTGAGTGTATAGGTGTATCTTAAATACAGGTCTTTGGTCCTAATTTCTCCAGGATAAAAATCACACTGTTTCTTTGTTTCACATCCTGGAGTTAGCTTACCAGGGAGCTTATACTTGCTGTTTTACTTCTGATTTTTGCTTTCTGTCTTGGCTTTATTTTCTATCTACCTGTAATTTCCACATTTTATGTATATTTTGAGTATATTTTATTCCACATGTTATCCCTAATCTAGCTAGCATTTTCCCTAATTCCTAAACAGGAGGAAAAGAAAAGATTCAAGGGAAATAGTCAGTGATTCATTATTGATGACTTCTTCAAAACTCCAGAAAAAAAATTATCCACACATAAACCTGGCAAAAAAATGTAGAGAATTCCAGAAGCAGGCATAAAGACCTGATGTGCTTCTTTTTCTAGGTATTACTTACAGCTAGAGATCTGCAATTATAACAGGTGTCCACTGCCATAGTCACCCTATTTCTAGCCCTCCTTACAGGCGTCTATTTACCAAGACAAATAAAATGCAATGCAATATTCCTGTGCTGTGAGGCTAGCGATTTTTGAAAGAAACAGGAATCATAAAATCATTAATGTTGGAAATTACCTTTAAGATCATCAAGTACAACCATCAATGCAGCACCACCACCATGTTCATCACTAAACCATGCCCTTAAGTGCCATATCCATGTGTTTTTTCATAACTTCCAGGGACTATGACTCTACCACTTCCCTGGGAAGTTTGTTCAAATGCTTTATAATGCTTTAGGGGGAAAAAACCCTTCAAATATACAATCTGAACCTTCCTTGGCACTGAGGCTGTTTCTTCTCATTCTGTCACTTGTTACCTCGGAGAAAAGATCAACCCTCACCTCAATACAACCTCCTGTCAAGGAGCTGTAGAGAGCAATAAGGTGTCCCCTGAGTCTCCTTTTTTTCCAAGCTAAATACCCTCAGGTCTCTCAGTCACCCATAAGACCTGGGCTCCAGACAGTACACTAGCTCCATTACCCTTCTCTGAACACTTTCCAGCACCACGATGTCTTCCTTGTACTAAGGGGCCCATAACTGATTTCAGTATTTGAGGTGTGGACTCACCAGCCCTGAGTACAGGGGAACAGTCACTTCCCTGGTCCTGCTAGTCACACTATTTTTGATACAAGTCAGGATCTCACCGGCCTTCTTGGCCACCTGGGCACACTGCTGGCTTATGTTCAGCTGGGTGTCAAAAAATAGCCCCAGGTCCTTTTTAGTAAGGCAGGTTTCCAGACATTCTGCCTCAAGACTGTTGTGTTGCATGAGGTTGTTGTGACTGAAATGCAGGAGTCAGCACTCTACCTAATTTTCAATTTTTTTTTTTTGTTTTTAAATTTAAGATTCTCATAGTAACAATCTGCCCATGCATCTGACTTTCACCTGGGGACTAGGGGTAGAGGCAGGACCCTATATGTATCTCTGTTTTGCTGGAGTAGATTCTCTTGAAGTATTTATATTCTTCTGGGGCTGGAAAGTCTTCAATAGGACAAAAGGAGTATTTGGATTCATGCCATTTTGCAGGGCGTAGGCTTCAGTGCATGCTATAACTTACAATGACATGTTACGATTTCAATAGCACTGTTTAATCTTGGGAGGAATTTACAGAGTTATGGTTCAGCTCATGAGAGTTTTCCTCATTGTTTCATTTCGACTCCAGAAGAAAGTTGTCATTTCAGGACTTCAGCCTCAATACCATGAAGAACAAAAGAGATGCAGCAGCTATTCAACAGTAGTCAAAGAAAGTAGTTTCCTACACACTTACATGAATAAAAAGGAAGAATAAAAAAAAGAAATATATTGGAAGTTTTTGAAAGAATTTTATGAGAGAGCAAAAAGGAAACCAAAGGAAAAACTAGGCTGCAAGTTCAAAAGGCTGCAATGCCACCTGTGTGGATATTTCTTACTGAAGAACCAAAATTAATCGAAACTCTGAACCGTTTGAAATTCTTGCATCACTAATGCCGATGCAGCTCTATTATAGGTAGAGAGCAGTTTGCTTGCAGCTTGTATTCAAAAGTGTTCAACAAAACTGAAACACATTCAAGTATTCTATGTATCTATAACGGCTTGAACTGAATTCAAATGACTTTGAGGCCCCCTACACATGGTGGAGCTCACAGAATTCCATATCAAATAACCTCTTTTATTTCTTTGAAGTGTTATCATTTATTAGCAAAGTTTTGTCTCTTCCCTGTTGTGCAGGTCATGCTGTAATTAATCCAAGCACTATAAAGGTGCGGAAAAGACAGACACACTTCAGAAAGCTCAAGAGAACCTTATTTAGTGGTTTACTGGGAAAAAACATATTCTTCAGTTAAAGAGCATTCTTTTCAATAATAAGAAGAGCAAATTAATTATAAGAATAGTACTACTGCCTTAAATGCCTCTCTTCTTGCATTAAAACCAGAATTTTATTCATGAAAAGAATAACTGTGCTTCTTCTTTCTCTTTTTGAACCGCAATAATGTATGTTGTCTAGGGTTTTTTTGTTTTATTTGGTTTTATTTATTCATTATATTTATTTTTATTTTTAAATCTGACCTCTCTGTGTTATGTCTTTATGAAAGTGTGGAAGGAAGGTTTAAGAAAGACTGAAATTTTTCACATCTTTCACACGACACCATTTGAATCAATGGATTAAGCCACATAAAATCCCCAAACTTTACATGACGTGGATCAGATTTCACCCATGTTGCTAGTAGAAGGGCTTTCATTTTGTTTATTCAGACTTCTTTCTTCCTTGAAGCAATATCTACACCCTTTCTAAATGGACTAAAAGAAGAAAAACTCTACGAAGGGCGTTAGTTTAAGAAACAACTGTGAAATGCTGTTTTTGAAAAACCTGGTATGTTTAACAAAGAGATTTCAAGGAGATTTTGTGTGATTTTCAGGTGCATGTACGTGTCTAGATCATTTCACATCCCTTAAAATTCCTACTATATTGTTCATCTTATTCAATAACTGGACAAGATAGAAAGAATACCTTTTCAGCTAAGAGAAATGAAGAAAACTTGGTCACTGCAAAAAGAAAGGAAATTTTTCACTCCTTAAAAATATAGAGAGATAATAATAACCATTATGATTCTTCTGTTCCTAAACAGATACACTGCAAGAAGATGTCCATCTACTTAACAGTCAAGAGTTTTGATATGTTACTCCTTTTCTGTAAGGATTATTTTAACAGCCTTTTCTTTCTGAGGGCAGGATGAAGTATTGCTATTTAGGGTGAGGACCAATGCAAGGCAATGTGGAAGAGTGGACCAAAGGGAATAAACCACATTCCTTGTACATTTGGAATACCAGGTGTGCTCTTGAATAAAATTCCAGAGTTTGGAAATCCCTCAGACCTCATAACTGCTACATGCTGTAAGGTTTCTTGAAGTATCCAGACCAGAGCTATCTAAATGAAAAAAATCTTTGATAGATGTTTTATGAATAGAGCAAATGACTGACAAGTAAGTAAAGGATATAGCATTTTTGCTTGTCTATATAGTAATTTTCTTCCAGTGTTCTCAAAATTCTTTACTCCTGAGGTGAACAGGCAATCTCTAGGTAATGAATGTCTGTAGTTAAATAATAACTTTTAGAATAAAAAATTAGATATAATTATTTAATATTACTATTTGTGAGAGAAGGATTAATAGTACTCTTTCTAAATATGCCTTTCTTTATAATTTGATTCTACCACTGCACAGAACAGGACTTTGTTAAAATACTGTTAAATTAATGCAATTTAAGTTAAGAGAGCAGCATAAAAGCTTAGAATTAGGTTCAGAGGTATGACTAAAGTAATTTAAGAAAAAATAATGTGAACCATATCTGGATATATCTTGAATCTTGTTCACGGGCTTTCCAAACATGTATGCTGCCAGACATTATCCTAAGTAATCTTCAGGTTTTGTATAGTGTATTTTTTCCTACTTACCAGTATATAATATGTTTAATTACCTTTACACATTATCAGTTTGTTAATGTGTAAAAATAATTACTTTGTGAATTATTAAATAAATAAAAATTAATGTGTAAGTTTTAAAAGTCTAGATTTGCAAAATTTTGTTATTTGGGAATGAAAATAGGAATATAGAAAAAAAGTAAATGAAAAAAAGGTTTAATTTAAAATAGTCTAACAGTTTTGGTGATTTTTGGATTGTAATTACCATATAAATTTACATGTTGGTAAGTAATTTCTGCTCAGGAAAAGACAATTTACTAGTTGACTACCTTACTTGTCACTGATTCACTGTTTTATTCATATAAGCACCATCTAAAAAATTACTCATTCTTTTTTCCAACTTTTTACCTGACTATGGAATTGCTGCACTATATAAAACACCGAGATTTGTATAAAAAAGACTTGTATTTTTTACCTAAGTGGCGTCTGTTTGCTACTGTGATGAAAAATACTGTATGAGTTATACACTATAAGTATATAAACTATTAGTACATTATATATTATATATTTGTTTATATGATTAATAATCTTAATTCTGTTTCATCTTAGAAATTGGGAAGCTGATCAGGTCCCATGGGCAGGGACATCTTACATTAGATCAGGTTGCTCAAAGCCCCATCCAGCCTGGTCCTAAACAATTTCAGGGATGGGGCATCCACGTCTCTGGGCAACTTGTTCCAGTGACTCACCACCCTCACAGGAAAGAATTTCTTCCTAAAGTCTGATCTAAACCTACCCTTTTTCAATTTAAAGCCATTACCCTTTGTCCTATCACTAAATGCCCTTGTAAAAAGTCCCTCTCCAACTTTCTTTTACCCTCCTTTAGGTACTGAAAGGTGGCAGTAAGGTCTTCCTGAGCCTTCTCTTTTCCAGGCTGAACAGACCCAAACCTTATTCAGATACAGGTTCTGAATTCCATACATGTAATTCCAACAGATGATGAAAAAAACCAAAGAATGTCTATATCCAAGTGTTGCTATTCCCATCTTGCTTTATTGGTTCTTCAACGTGGGTAAACAAATTTGATCTAGCACAAAGTATCCACATGCGCATGTGGATCAACATACATTGCACTATCCCTGTTTTACTGTTATAGAATACTCTCTTAGTGTTATCCTTCATACCTTCTCTCTCTTTTCTTATGTTGTTTTCAGTCTATTTAGCATTCTCATAGTCAATACGCAGTATATTTCAGGCAGGAACTCAGTAAGAACTGGAGGATTCGGTGTCGTATAATCAGGACCACTCACATCAATAAATCAGAAAAGTGACTTGAACAAACAAACAACAAAACCCCCAAACAAATACTATTTTGGAAGAATCACCAAGCTGCTGAAACACCTGTAATAAGGTTCACATAAGTCAGCCCCACAAAGTTTTGGGAATACCTGGCTAGCACCCACACAAAGTCTAGTCCCTTCCAGAATGGGGAAGGAGTCTTCAAAATCCCTGAGGTAGGGATGTTGTCCAAGAACAGCAAAGCAGTCATTCCTGACAGGATTAGTTTTGATATAGATGAAAAAACCAGGAATTATAGTGAGGAGAGCAAGTGCTTGCTTGCTTAAAGGTCTTCTTAACATGAATATCAGGGAATTTAGATCAGTGGTAAGGTTTCTGCCTGTTGCTATGGCAATGCAAAAAGAAACTAACCGATCGAAAGAGGATTGTGTGAGAGAAAGTAAGAGTCTGTAGGCCATAATTTCCACTGAAAAACATGTCAATCATATTGCAGCATAACTCTTTGCTTTGCAGACAAGTCCACTGAGGATGCAGAAGAATTTCACACATGGGGCAGTTCTAACATTTTGTGTACTTTTTTTCTGGCAGACTCTCCGTATATCAATGAAACAGATATTTTGGGCAGAGCTATTAACAAGTTACACTTTGTACTCATGTCAGGAAGCATGGACTCATTTGATGTCCTGTGTTTGCTACAGTCACCAGCTGCAAACAAAAAGCTTGCATTCCTGACAATACAGATAGGTATTCTTATGTCATGGCTATCTGTATAATGTGGTAAGTAAGAAAGTTTGACTTTCTGTGGACAACATGCAGTGTTACTAAGGTGTGTAGACCTCATGGGTCTTAGAAAAAAAGAGTGTATGATTTTAATTTTGACTCACTGATGCAGCAAATTAAAAAAGGATCTACAGTTTTGTACAGTTCAATGACAGTTATGCTAAATATACTGTTATCAGCTGCTCTGGCACAAACCGAAAAAATCTGGTGTGACCAGCGCACCTTTGCGAAGTCTTCACCATGGTGGGTGCTCATATGTCCAAGAGTATGCACAATCACATCCTCTATTTTCTCCCCTGTAGTCCCTCCCCTGCTTTCTCCTGCAATCCCCTACTCTGCAAGTAGATTCAGATTCCTATGCATCAGTTCCAGAGATTTCAGTAGTGGTACTGATGAGGTAAGCAGGCTCTGGGGGCTGAGGTAGTTGTTAAGACCTTTCTTATTGCCAGTATTTGACATCTCATCATCTGTCCACTAAAGGATCAGCCACACACTTTCTCTCCTGCTAAAGGGTAAGCATGCATTCAAAATGCCAAATGACCAGAAGAGTAATTTCCAATTAGAAAAAGGGCAGTTCAGATGAAGGTGTAAAAAGCAGCAGCAGTAATCTTCATGCTATGTGGTGCAAGAAATATATCTGAAATTTTAATAAAATGCTGGGATCTTGTAATTTCAGCAATACATCCCAATGTATGTAGGGAAGTTTGGTTAACAGGACACTGTGTGATTGCTTTTGAAAGTAATACGTACAGGGAGATTTAACTACTACTCTTTGTAAGTAATTACAGGTAGCAATAGCCAGCATTTTGCGGTTATCAGTGTTAGCCTTTTTTTCTCAGTTTATTGTGCTCATATCATGACTTTCCAACACAGAAAACACTTAGTCATCGTCAGACACATTTGTGATCTGTGACTACAGATTATACAGCACATAGGTATATTTTTGTGATGATAAAGATATTGGGCAAATAAATGCCAAAAAAATGTTAGACTTCCAGTGTGAAAACTCAAAACACAGTAACATTATTCTTCTGCATAAGTACAAGAAAAACAAAATTAACTAACAATATTAATTGTCACTGATGTGACTGACCAAAGACAACCCAAAACTTAAAATTTAATTCTTATTAAACTTGCAAAACCTATAAAGAATCACATAATAAAAACTGTTTTAATTTCTCTGTGTGTTCTTTAGTGCCATTGGGAGTAGAAAGGATGATTGTTAAAGTTAACTCTTCCCTTAATTATTGTGCTTTGACAGGACAACAGTAATGAAGGAGTCATTCTTTTATTACTAATTTGTATACCAAAAACAATGTTTGACTTTGTTTCAACATGAGTGAGTACTGATTTAATCACGTACGAAAGAAGAAATACTTTCTCAGGCAATTTACCATCTTATGTAAGATTCACTATACGACTTTAAAAAAAATTAATCAAAACTTTCTATTAGTCTTAATCTGAACTAATGAAGCTGCTCACAAGTTTCTAGCAACATGACTTCATGGCACTTTGATATTTCTGCTGCTCTGTTAACTTATTTCACATGTTAATTGCAACTGTCTAAAACTATTTCAGAATAAACAGCAATGCAGTATGCAGAAATGTTATCCTCCTTAATATTCTAGTCTTGGAACACAGGAACCCAGATACCAAGGCTATTCATAAATGCTTGTTTATTTGGAAGAGAAGGAAGGATAAAATTTGTTCACTGTCACTTCTGTGGATATGTGTGAATAGGTATCCTACCCCTTCCAAGCACTCATTATTTCCCATATCACCTCCTATCTTTGTCTCCACTGTTCATTTTCTTTCAGTCCAGATTCTTACAGGGCCACATGGATCAGGAACAGTTCTCCTGTTAAAATGATATTTTTTTGCTTGTTTGTTTGTTTGTTTTATATACCTCTATGGGTAATGAAACCCCAAAAAACCAGCAGGGGGTTAAGATTTTAGGGTGAAAATTTTTTTAAATATTAATAAGAGTCAGTTCAGTAGCAAAGTTATGGTTTTTTATAATGAAGACCTTTTTTATATTAAGACCTACATTTAGTACCCCTTAGAAAGATGTGTACAGTTTACTTTGCTAAACTGCAATCAAGTGCTTCATGCATAAACTGTGTGGGAATTAATGTTTTGTGCATAAGGTGAAGAGAGTTTGGGTTTTATCAGGCAGACAAATACTGTAGATGCATCTGAAAAAAACCAGGACTAGTTATAATGAATTATTGATAATTTTGAGTTGTGTTTGGGTTCAGAGATGTCATTGTAACCACTGCCACATAAAGATTCTTTGCACACCCGAGGGAATATCATGGCTGAGATAAACAGAACAAAAGTTCTTAATAACAGGTTATTTATTCTGTGTAAACAAAATTAAACAAATCCAGAAAAAAGTTTAAAACATCTCACGTATTAGCATTAATATAACTACTTGTGTTTTCTTCATGCCTGTTTACAAATTCTACCTCCTCTACATTAATAGTGAAAACTTTTTATGTCATGTGCAATCTTTCCTACATCGTGTACTTAGAGCCTGCTATATTCTCCTGTCATACTTTTTCTCTTCTTCCTTACTCATGCCCTCTGGGCTGTTATCGTCTCTGTTTTCCTTCTGCTGCTGTTACTTCACTAGCATTGTCTTTTTTCATGTCCATGTCCTGTGAATAGTATAGCTACATAATATTCCCAGGATTTGTACAATTTGTTTACCATCTTTTGATATTTTTTATTGTGTCTGAACCAATGGAAGTGTTAACACTAATTTTAAAACCATAATCTTTGAGTATACTCTTTTAAACACATCAAACCAGGGTCATAAATTAATATGTAGATCTTAGAACCTAGAACAGCAGTCAGTTGAATCAGTGTTTAATCATTTTCTGGACAGAAAAGTAAGGTTCAGCTACTTTGGTGTCTTCACAGAGATCTTTTGGGTCAAAACATATATTTGTAAATTGAGTGTTGATTTGACTCAAAGGTCTGCAATTTTGCATCAGGAACCAGAATCTATATCTGGCACTGTCTGAAATGTTCTATGAAACTGGTGAATTATCCAGTATTATTATCCAGTATTTTTATTTCTTATTTATAAAACTGTAGTATGTGCTCTCCTTGTCCATGCAGTTATGCCAGGAAGCACTAGTGAAAGAGATTGAAACATAGTAATGGCAATGTGGGCAGAACATTCCTTTCATTAATAGTAATTTTCTCTGCCCACAGGATTGCACATTTGTTCCAGACATCTTAAACTTTTTTAATTTGCTGCATCAGTAAGTCAAAATTAAAGTCATACACTCTTTTTTTCTAAGACCCATGACATCTACACAGCTTAAGACTGCATATTGTTCACAGAAAGTCAAACTTTATTTACATGCCACCCTTGTTCAACTAAATTTTATAGCACAGTTTCCAATTTACTTTCCATCATGTTTGACATTCTTTATTGATTTTAGCTTTTCTTGATTACTGATTACCAGCAGAACCTGTTTCTAAATGTAATTTCAACACTTACTGCGCCTCAGTCACTTCTTAAAAAGAAAAAAGTAGCTGTAATTTGGAAGAAAAGGATTACACAATAGTTTGATTTCAATTTCCTTGGATATTGATTAGGGATTTGTGTAAACTGCCTATGTACTTTCACTGGTATGTGAAAGCATTCATTTACATTCATTTGCATAGCCCACCCTTTCCAGACATTTTTAATCATATAACAGCCAAAAAAATTATCTTGGCCTAATTTTTGAATGTGCAAATGGCACAGTTTCAGGAATCATTGCAATAATATCCTCACACTTTCGTCATTTATTAATAAATCCTGAATGTTTTACATACATGTAAAAAAGCAATGGATGTAAATAATCTCTCTGATATTTTTTAGACTTTGTAATTCACTAGCAAAACTGAATATAAGTGAAATGACATTTTCTCTCATTAGGAAGTATAATTTTATATGTATCATATTTGCCTGTAATACATAAAAATAATGCAGCAACTAACAAGCTAAGACTGAAGATACTGGACAAAATCTGACTTAGAACATTGAATGTCTTACACAACTTACACATGTGCAACATTTTTATTTCTTAAACTCATTTATGATGCCAAAACTAACTATGTATTCACTGAATGAATCCCTATAAGATGAAATTCTGGTCTGCTGTATCTTGTACTTCTAGTTATAACCAATACTATGTGTTTGCAACACAAAAAGGAATCAAATGAAAAGGAATTTCAGGCTGATTCTTGTGAGTGATAAAATAACTCTTACCTATAATATTTTTTGCCTACACTGAAAAGATGAATATTTTATCATTGGCTTCAACAGAGAGTTTCAGTCATAGTACCCTTTGTATGTCATCCCTTGATATTCTACTTCCCTTATGGGTCTTCATGCATATATTATTTTCTAGTGAAACAGCAGGTTTCAGAGAGGTCAGATAAAAAGATGAATATGAACAAAAGAAACCCATCTGACACCATCACCCAAAAAACTCCCACCACGTCTCTATTATCTTTGTATCTCCTACAACAGCTACATAAATACAGTAAGTGACCTACAAACCAGCCCAGAAAAGGTTGCTGTGTCCTGTCTCACAGTCAGGTCACAGTCCTTTTTTCTGGTTCTTAGCATTGTCTGCTTTGTGGTTTTGAAATATTTTGATTTAAATCAAAGCTGAATTTACTCCTTTCCTTAGAAATTATATTTATACTGTTTTCAATTTCTCCTTAAAACTCACTTCAGCTAATTTAATAAAGTAATGAAAAGGAAAAGACTTAGGCAATATATTTGCTAAAAATGCTTAAAAAGCAAATAGTGAACCTGTATGTTTATGAAATTCTCCAATTATTAAATTGTTAACTACTTGTTGCTGGTATCCTTTTATGCTCCCTATTAGTCAATAACTCCATAAAAGCGTTTGGCAAAATAAACACCTGAAGAAAAGTACAAAGATCAGTGTTTACAGAGCCATTGTGCTGTCTACTCTTTTATATGGATCCGAATCATGGATCCATACTGCCACCACCTGCGACTCTTAGAACGCTTCCATCAACGTTGCCTCTGTACAATCCTAAACATCCACTGGTCAGATTATCTGACCAATACATCTGTTCTAAAACAAGCAGCAGTCACAAGTATTGAGGCCATGTTGCTGAGAACACAGCTGTGCTGGGCAGGGCACGTCTCCAGGATGAAGGACCACTGCCTCCCTAAGATCTTGCTTTATGGTGAACTTGCCACCGGCTGCTGCAAGAGAGGAGCCCTGAAGAGAAGATTCAAGGACTCCCTGAAACAACATCTCAGCCTTGGCCATATTGATCATCATCACTGGTCTACTCTGGCCTCCAGTCGGGAGGTCTGGAGACACACCATCTATAACGCTGCTGATGCTTTTGAAATCGCACGCAGGATCACTCTTGAGGAGAAAAGACAACGCAGAAAGAATCGTGTCTTGCAGAATATACCACCTAAGGAGTCTTTCTGCTGTGCCTTTTGCAACCGGACTTGTCTATCTCGTATTGGCCCTTTTAGCCACCAACGCGCTTGTAACAAGTGTGGGTAGAGCCCTTCCCAAATCTTCATTTGCGAAGCCCAGCCATGATGATGAGTCAATAACTAGTTTCAAGAATTAAATTAGCACAAGAATAAGAAAAAAAACCTGTGTAAAATCTGTGTTAAGCATTATTACTTCATCTATGCTTCAAATAATTTATTTTTCTCTGAGTAATTGGTGCTGCCATCTAAATACAGAATTTTCTGTTACAAAATAAAACTGTATTGACTTCTTGATTTGAACATATGATAGTTATTTTGAATATGAACTAAAGGTGACATAGCAGGGCCATTTTGAGCAAGATCTAAATATCAGGGAGCATGCATTAGTATTCTTACATTCTCTGACCAATGCTAAAAACTTTTTCAGATGTGTGGTTGGTATTTGTCAGGGTTGATGTTCACCAGAATAAATTTCATAGTTTAAGAATGGTTCTTCACATCTTTAAGTAAAATCAAGAATTTGGAGACCACTTGCTTTTGCCCAGACAGAACTAACCAGATTGTTTGGCGAGTTGTGAGTGCAAAGGAAGCAACCCTTTCTTTCTGCACTAAGTGGGTAGCTCAGCTGTATTCAAAAATTCTTCTCTAGAGCCTTTTTATAGGTGATCAGAGGTCTGTGAGCTTTTCTGACCAACTCACATCACTGTGACCTCTTATGCAGTATGTGCCTCTTCCTTTGTTTCCATTTCTCACAGTGCTAGTCTCCCTAGGTAAAAGTATTAATAATGTGGCCAAACTATTGTATAATAGGCATTTGGTGCAAAGATCACAAAAAATAACTATTCTTCTGTTTGTTTGTTTTTGTTTTTTTTTAAATAAATACTCAAGCAATATCTATGTCCACACAAGGGAAATGGTGACAAGGCAGAGAAAATCTTGTTTGGTGTGGGCAAAGAGTTAAACTTGTTTGATTTTGAATTTGCTTAACTTTGTTAGTGTGATACAGTCATTAATTCAAATGAGATGATGGTAAAAAAATAAGATGTAAATACAAATGTTCACTTTGACATGGTAAACTTCTACATAAAATAACTACTATAAACTGTATTAAATACTAATGATGAAGTTAGAAACAGTTCAAAGTTTATTTATCTGAAATGTTCAGTTTTGTAGAATAGGTGTTATCTTTTGTCCATGAATTTAATAGACTTTGCTATTGACACTGCATGAATTTTCCAGAACCTATCAATTCAAAAGGACTGGTTATCAGCCTTGTATTTCTAGCTGTGGAACTTCTCCAATTTGTGCATCATGATAGGGTCATGGTCACATCAATCAAGACTTAAGAATGGAAAATGAAACTAGTTATGCTTCAAATGCCTGACTGAATGACACCATTGACTTCTTCTGCCTTTAAAACATTCCTTCATTTTTTTTCTAATTACAAAAGGTCCTAGTGTGACTTCACAGTAAGTGAACCAATACTCAGTCCTACTATTATTGTGCAGAATGGATATATATTTGTTCAACAATTGCACTGGTTGGAACAATCCTGTATTTAGTTTCTCTGTACTAGCAACTACTAAATAAATTTCATAGCCTAGTGAGAATAGAAATATGGATTTGCTGATGGCCGTATATTCTCCTCAAACTTATTTTTTTGTACCCCATATTTTCTCAGGTCTGCATTTGTTTCCCATAGCTGCTGATTCTTTGAAGTGAAGTCAGGGAGTTCCTTTATTGTTCTTATAGACTGTTCCTTAGGATTGCTTCTTTACAGTAGTGTCAGTAGACATCCTTATTAACAATCTTTCCGGTCATCTATGCTTAGGATGAAACTTCACTGTAAAGTATATTTTACATGAAGGCTGAAACATATTTGGAAGGGGGATTGGGAAAAAAGGTTATTCTGTAACAGATAGAGAGTGTTAATAGAATTTAGTAAAAGAAATGCTGGGAATGAATCTGTCTTTCAAGTACTTGTAATGCCATTGTTATATGAATAACCCTGTCGAATTGCACTTAGCATGTCATCACAGACCAAGGTTGCCAGAACCTGGACAGGAGTGAAGCATCTGTCCGAGTTATGTGAAATGGTATTCCCCCTGTGTACTCAACAGTTAGTTTTACTGCCGAGGCAATTGAGATAAAAAAAGATCTGGGCAGACTGAGACCAATACAGAAACGTGGGATGCATGTTTAAGAGAGTATGGAGGTTTTTTGTAAGAGTAAAGGTTAAATGGTCAATCTTCTTTTTTAATTGTTTCTATTTCTGAGCCAGGGCTGTCTTATTGACAATGAGCAGCACTGGTACTGGTTCCAAAATTAATTGTTGGAATAAAGACAAGGAAGGAAGGAACAAAGCATAAATCCATCAAACTCAGTTCAGCAGGTGTCAAGCGGCAAGAAGAATGTGCACTTTTGTTATGTTTTTATGCAGGCATGGCATTATACGTTTGCAGATGACACAAAACTTGAGGAGCTGTTGACTCCCTCAAAGGCAGGGAGGCCCTGCAGAGAGACCTCAACAAATTAGAGGACCGGGTATTCACCTGAAAGTTTTAAGCCTTCTGCTTAGAAATGATCACAGCCATCATCTTGTCTTGGCCATTATTGGAGCAGGAACTCCAAGAACAGAGGATCTTGTGAAAAATTAGACTAGGTCTCCAGTTTGCCACTGTAGTGGTGAAACAAGAAGTTAGCAGCAAACATCTGCAGAGTTCCTCTGCAGTGAGAGTCACAGGTACACTGACACCACAGCTCAGCTTGAGGGTATAATGGTGTGTGTTCTTTGGGATGTGGCTTAATGTACATCTGAGTCTAGACTGCCTGAAACTGCATCAGAGAATGTTGTCTAAACTTGACATTCTCTCCAAATGAACACTCCCATGATGTCCAATCATACTCTCAGACTCTGAGCCAGAGGGGATGATAAGGGAATTTGACCTTCATAATACCTTTGTGGGTGAGTATAAAACTGCCAGAGTCAATGAGTTCTAAGCATACTAATGCTAAAATTGGATTCATACGTTTTGGTTTTCCAATATCTATCAAGAAAAAACTGATAAGTGACATTAAATATTGTAGAACACAGTTCTCTTGGAAAACCTAAAGTCAATCCTTGGCTAAATTGCTTTTATAACACCTGTTTCTTCTCATTAGTAGGTGAGAGATGACTTCGGTTAGATGCGTTTTTTAATTTGATATCCCTGAAAGGTATGTCTGTGTTCAAATATGACAGTTAAGTGTTTATTTATACTCAACATTTTTTGTCTTTCTATTTTTAAAATTATATTTACTTGAACAGGAAAAGAAACTTCTCTTTCCCTTTCAGTTTTACTGATAAATTTTCTGATATTTACTATAAGTCAAAATAATTCATTAGCTTTGAAAGCACTTTTGGATAAAGAAAACAAAGAAATATATTTTTGGGTAAAGAAAAGAAAGGCTGTACATTTCTGCTGAACTGTTAATCTTTTACTTTGAAACAAGTAAGCTCTCATGGAATAAAACAAACTCCAACTCACTCAGACCTTAAATATATTCCATTATTAATTCTTTTATTTTACCCCCTTTTTTTTTAATGAGAATTCATCTTTTCAAACAGGCTAAACTTGGTACACTCTGGAAAGAACACTGGGTATAATGTTTTGGCATTCTTCATATGCTTTAAGAACTTTCATTAAGAAAAAAAATTGAGCATTTTGTAATTTAATAGTCATAACCTTCAGTAAGACACAGTTTCTGAATTAATAAGCTTCAGTTTATATCCTTGTTGATCAATTATAATCTATTGAAGAGAACTCTTACGGAGAACCAGTAAAAAAAGCCCAGATAATTGCTGATCCGATAATCTAGTGTTAACTCAAAAAAAATAGAAAAGAAAAATCAGAAGTTTTTCTTTCTCTTCATAAATTGAGGTTCTGCGCCTAATCTGCTACTTCATCAATCGTAAGAAACATCATTTGTGAGGTCCTAAGTATGGAAAGAATGAACTACAGTGTAAGCCTTGTTTTTTTTTCATTTTCTTGTCCTAAGTGAAAGGTAACTGTGGTAGTATGTAAAATCAAACCAAGTGATATGTACTGTTGTTTCTCTCTCAGATATTTGACAGGTATATTTACTTTTGTCAGTTTAGAGTGAGTTAAAGATGTTTTTAATTGCTCATTGCTGCTGCTACTGAAAAGGTTTTGATTTACTTCATTTTAATCATAATCTGAAATGTTTGAACATTTATTTTACACATATACACACAAACACAAAGACATATTTATCCCTTTAATGAACAGAAAAATAAAGAAAATACAAAATAAAATTAAAAGAAAGATCTTAGGAAAAGAAATGTTAAAAATAAGAACAATATAAAGGAATATATCTGACATGCAGTCACTTTCTCTCTCACTGGCTGTATATTAATGAACAGTTCAAAGAAAAAGAGCCTGAATTTTAAAATACTCAGCTAAACTCCTCAACAAGCACAAGATTGTAAATCCATGCAAAAGCTATTTGATGACGAAATATAGAACTTTAAGTGCCCTAGAACATATCCAATACCTATGAAAATTGCCCATTTATAGGAAATGCATTTAAATTTGCTTTGTCCATGCCAAATACAGGGAAATGGTAGCTAAAGGAGCATAATTATGTTAAAATGATTCAAGAAGGGTGACAGTTTTTCATGAAACCTAATCAGTACCTTATCTGTATCTATGGGCAGAGAATGGTCAGGAGCAATCTACTGAGCTGCTAGCCCTCAATTATCATCATCTTTGACTTGTTACCTAAGCATATGCAGTATTCCAGGGTCAGTGCTTATGCAATTTGTATTCCTGTGTGATTAACCATCCTTGAGAACATCCAAATACAATTTTTATTGTCTTTTCACTTCCTTTTACACAAGTGTAGTAGTTAAGCAAGACAGAAAAATCTTGCCACAGAATGCTCTAATCCATCCTCCTTCACTATGGTTTTAGGTTTGCTATATTTTTCCACATTGCACTTTTCTTTCATTTGTGTTTTGCAGCAATAGGTCAAAAGAAATACTTTGTTTTTCAGCTGTCTTAGAGGCATATGGTTATGTTCTTTATTGTATTTTTAGGGCAAATCCAACTTAGAAAAAAAACTATTTCAATCAGTGTTGTAAAAATACAGACCTGAATGATACTATTAGGTTTTGTAAATGTGTTCTATACAGTGCACAATGTTTACTTCTATGGCTCTAATCAATCTTTTTCCACCTCTTCAATAGTTTTCTTATTCCAGTATACTTTTGATACAATTTCTTGTCCAGTTTCCCTGATAAGTTGTTTTTATTTCCATAGGATACGATTTCAATATGATAATCTTATCCCTTTAAAAAGAAAAAATTAATCAAGTAGATATTCTATCTATGCTATGTATAGGTAAAATAATACTGTTCTACTATGGGTTTTGTAGGGGGTTTTTTTGGTTGTTTTTGTTTGCTTGTTTAGGGTTTTTTTGTGTGTTTCTTTGGTTTTTTTTTCTCCATCCTCAAATGTCTTTTACTAATGTGAACAATTTAAAGTTACCAATCTCTCTTATTTCTTTATTTCCGCTTCATGGTATTTGGTTTCACATCCCACACTGTAAATTCTCATTTCATCAGTCAAGTTCTTGACATTTCAGGGCACAAATATTTATGATGCTTCTTTTAGAACCCACTAAGTCTCATAATAAAAATCGGCACAGTCAGAACCCCCTGATTACTTGTTTGATCAATATGATTATTTCTGTTCTAGCATCCTTCTCTCTTATGTATTGGTATGGGATTGACTGTTGCTGTAGTTTTGTTTACTGCCCTCTACATATTAAAAATGCATATGATTTATTTCAGTCACTTTCTCAGTCTTCTCCTCAGTTTGTTTCCTTTACAGTTCCTCTTATCATCTGCACCAGACTCAAACCCCAAAGAGACACAGTGCCAACTGCTCTGAGAGAGTACATCCATTAGTTCTGTGTCTCAGTAGATATGCATGTAATTTAAATAACACCTGTCCTGGATTTATCTGTTGATTTCATTATCTTGTTCCCTTTACTCTCCTCCCTTAAGGATCGAGTGAATGCAACTGGAAACATCTGAACCATCATTTTGCTGAGGTGTTGGGTTGTGCTTCATCTGCTACACTGGGGAATCCTCAAGTGTCATTTGTTGAGGTTTGAAGAAAGATTAATGGACTTTTTTTGTTCACTCTTCAGAATCTTTTCCCATGTAACTTCTGTAGTTCATACCTTTGCGTCTGATATGCAGCACAGTCTTGTAGTCTCTTGCTCCTCTTTAATAACGGTGGTTTATTCTCCTTAGCAAACAGGATAGAGTTATGCAGACTCCTCTTGAATTTGGTATGGTTCTTGAGTCATCTACTGTTCTTCCATCTTTAAAACTCTTGTCGTATCTCTAAATAAGCTAATGAGATTGCCAAAAGAAATTTTATTATTATTCTAAAAAGTTGCAATTTATCAACTGTGAGAGCTAATTAAGTGTAAAAAAGATCACAAATACTACATTTTGCTCAGACAAACCATATAACTGTTTACAAGATTGCAATGAAGCAAAACATTTTTTCAGTGGAAAAGATGAAAGTGGTTTTTTTTAGCATTCTCAATCATGAAAAAACAAAATTGTGTCTCTGAAATGTTGCTTAGGTGATTGCAGCAGGATGTGGTTTATCACAATAGCAAGCCTAAATATAGAAGACCTTTATGCTTAATGACTGTATTTCTCATCCTTTTAATTCCTGTTCAGGTAGAAAAATGATAAGGGTGAAACAATATGGCACTGCTGACATGGAGAGTGTATGTGTAGTTGAGTGCATGCAAAATTTATTGGAGTTAAGAATTGTTTCAGAAAGTACAATTTCTTCTATGTTTTTTAAAAAGTTACTCTGAGCATTGCTCTTCTTTTGCACACTGAATCTCTCTTTGTTTTGAAATACATTCCTAAGCAAATTCTGATCTGCCTAACTGGTCACTATACTTCTCTGGGGAACATGTAGCTGTATATCAAGGACAGAAATTTCTCACCAGTCAGGTCCTATATCTCTAACAATAGAAGATTATTTGGCACATTAGTCAACTGAAGGGTCTGTTATATGGCATACATTTAATACTTGCTTTTATTTTTTCCTTCTAAGATATTACAGTTTGCTCTCAGTGTACAGAAATCCAGTACTTAATGTATATAATACACTAAATCTGTACTGACAGGTAATGATGCGGTGGAAGGAAAACATCGCTGTAAATTAGACCTTGGTGTGACCTGGTCTATCCATAAGCTGAAATTCTCATTTAGCATGTCTGAGGTTTTCCTTTTCTCCCTTAGCTACACCTTGGAAATTCTACTCTGTCTACGTCTAATTGTACAGTGGGACTCAGAAAAAACTGAAGACTGATGGCTTAATTTCAATACTGCATTCAGATGAATGACTACATAGAACTTAGATTGAAGGTTATAAATTATGTAAACACTAGTAACTTGTTTTAATCTTATTGTTTTCCTTCAAATATGTCATGAATTAAATATTGATTTTTTCTGAGGACTATAAGGTAGTAAAAGAGATTTCTTTCTCATTATGTAAAAAACCTGCATTCAGCGTGAGGGATTCCAAAATCCTTAATTTTAAAAGTCAGAGAGAACTCTAATAATTCCTCTGATTTGGACAACAGGGAAGGTAAATTGTGTCAGAGGTATAACGAACCTATGTAACCCTGTGTCTCTGTTAGAGTCACTAAAAAACTCTGTTTATGTACAACCCCCACACAGGGCCTGTGAATGTTAGGATTTGGACAACAGAGGAATTAAGGTCTGATATTTCTCATAGTGATGTGTGGGATGTCTAGAAAAATGAACTCCAGTATACTAAAATTACACTTGAGAAGAATTTTACATTTCTTCCCTGTGTTTTTTTCCTTGATGTAAGAAAAAATTAGCTACAGTAAGAAAAATATCAAGAGAATTTTTTTGTTGTTGTTTTACAATTATTATGGACTAGTTTATAACTAAAATTAATATATAGAAATAATTTTTATGAAGTATGCAGTCATCTTATAGCTCAACAAACCATTGCAGCAATAAAGTTTTATATTACATATATATTTTTTATCAATAATGTAGTGGTTTTTCAAGTTAGTATATTAAATATAGGAAGACAACAACATTTTTTTTAAATTTAAAGAGACAACCATATTTCAAATAATGTTTAAGGTTGTAAACTATTTAACAAAAACAACTATGTAGTTAAAATCTCAGGTGCATTTTCTTAAGATTTACATGATTTATGTATATAAAACTAATCCTGCTCTACCCACTGAAGCTTGATGGTCTTTATCTGTGGTCACAGAGGGATGAGAAGCCAATAGAGAAAGAAATGGAAGATTAACAAAGATTGTGAAATACAGTTTTTAGACTGTTGAGAGTTTCTGAGATTTGAGATTGTGGGAGATAAAATAAACAAGGAAAAAGAGATATGGGGGATAGACTAGAACCCTTTATGACTTCATTTCTGTTGCTGTACTTTATTGTTTTCTTTGATCTCAAAACGTTCCGAATGTGATGTTTTCGAGATGTTGAATGCACTACAGACAGGACGAAAAGTACCCCGCTTGAAACTGACCTTTTATTATGGTGCTGTCTCATCTATACTAAAATTCTTAGTGTAAAAAGTGTGATAGAAATACTAAGACATGGGAAAGTTAATAGGATAATCAAATCCATCAGGTTCCACAAGTCGTATGTTAGCAGGTGAAGGAAGAGAAATATTGATAGTACTTTGTTCTACCGTTGCCAGGAACATTAAGAATCTATCTTGAGGTTGACAGCAAACGTTGTTGTATAACAAACCAGAAAAAAATATATTTATTCTTTTCTTTGTCATATGATTTCTAACACTGTTTTGTTACTTTTTTTTAATAAATAAGAAACAAAAGCAATAAAAGTATTTTGTATTTTCCCTGTAGACATATATTAATAAAGATAGAATTTTAGTTCCATCATTATGAAGAAGCTAACTCCTCACACAAAAGAACAGATTGTGATATTTATAGAACATCTAGGGCATTGCCAAAATATAATTAAATTTTTAAAAATGTTATAAAAGCAGTTGCTGATGGACTATGGTGTCTTTACATTATCTGCTATAGCAGCTTTGGTCTCATAAAGATACTTCAGCTGTAAAGAGGGATGGCTGATAGATCCTTTAAATTGCTCAAAATTTTGTTACACCTCCCACAGTTGATACTGGGTAATACAATAATCTCCTTGCAAAATAACTCTGTAACAGGGTACTGCTACCAGGAAACTCTACATGTTTATAAAATATTTTCTTTTTAAAAAGTAAACGTTATTAATCTTAACTACTGACACAGGGATTTACTGTGATCTATGTCTAACCTTCCATTGGTACTATAAATGATGTATTAATCATGCTAATAATATATATCTTCTTCAGTGAAGGCACATATGAACAACTGTGCCAAGTAACTCATAGTGGCTATTGAACTGTCAGGCTTTATCCAGCCTAATGTATGTCTAAGGAAATTGAAATGGAGGAAATGTTTGTAAGCACTTCAACATATTAGAACAGTAACTTTACCTTAGAATATTATAGCTTTAAAATGTCTGAAGAGGGCATGAGATTAGATGTTGTCAAGATAAGGGTGCTTTATCTAATTTTTTCTCTATTGAAACTTTAACTCCTTTGTTAGAGGTCTGTATGGCACCTGATTTGATGCATCCCAGAGTCCTGAGGGAATTGGCTGATGTAGTTGAAAAGCCATTCTCCATGATATCTGAAAAGTCACGGCAATCAGTGAAGTTCCAAGTGACTGGAAAATGGGAAAATATGCACCCATTTTTAAAAAGGGTAGAAAGGAGGATTGTTGAAATTCCTGACTTGTCAGTCTCCTCTCTGTACCTGGGAAGGTCATGGAACAGATCCTCCTAGAAGCTATATTAAAGCACATGGAGGACAGGAAGATTATTTGAAACAGCCAGTACCACTTCAGCAAAGGCAAGTCCTGCCTGACATTTTAGTAGGGCCTGTAGTGATAGGATAAGGGGTAATGGTTTGAAAATGAAAATGGATCAACTCACATTAGACATAAGGATAAAGTTTTTTACAACAAAGGTGGTGAAAATCTGGAACAGCTTGCACAGAGAAGTGTTGGATACCTCATCCTCGGATATATTCAAGGTCAGGTTGGACGAGTCTCTGACCAATCTGACCTAGTTGCAGATGTCCTTGCTCATTGCAGAGAGGTTGGACTAGATGAGTTTTAAAGGTCACTTCCAACCCAAACTATTCTATGAATTTTTAATTTTATGATTCTATGGTTACTTTCATAAAAACTTGTGTAGCCCAGCTGTGGGTTGCAATCAGACCACAGACACACTGGTTGTCTGAATATCTTGTTCATGGAATGTCTCTACAGATATTCTGACCTATCAAACAATTTTGTGCCAGATCTTATCTTCATCACGTTTGAACACCTTTTACTCTGTAGACTTTCAATTTTTTACTGATTTGATACATTTATCAACATAATTAATACGTTTATTCATTTTTTGGTATCAATCACAGGGTTAAAATGAGGCAGCTGATAGAGATAGCCAAATAGATTTTTACATCTCTGGATGACATCATCAGTGATTATTATAGACTGAAGAGATAAACATGGACTTCCTCTTTCTGACAGAGTTTATTACAATCAGTTTTATGATGACTTTATTGAAAGGTTCCATTTGATTATGAAGTCCTCTTTCAGCATTTCACAACAAAAAAGATTATCTCTCTTTTAAATTAGATCTATCATATAAAAAAAACCAGTCCCACTCTTTATACAAAGAGTGGGACTGGTTTTACAATGCATGATAGAAATATAAATTCTCTTGTTTTCAGAAAAAGCTATTAAACAGAATCATAGCATCAGTCACAGATAGTGGAGGCTCTGAGAGACTTCTACAAATCATCTAATTCCACCCACTGCTCAAGCAGGGACAGCTAGAACAGGTTGCCCAGAACCACACATTGTGAGATTTTTAATATCTGTGAGGATTCAGACTACACAACCTCACTGGGCAACCTATTTCTATGTTTGATAACCCTCAATTAGGCTAATAACACTAAAACAACTGCATTTAGGTAGGGATATGGAAAGGACCACTAAGATCATCATGTTCCAATTCCCCTGCCATGGGCAGTGTCTCTAAAAAAAAAAATCATCCCAACATTAAAATCAAGTCTGTTGCAAACTACTGTATTTAAATATTCTCCAGGCTGAAAGACAAGTGACCTCAGCCAGTCCTCCTAAGGCTTCACTCAAGGCCCTTCACCATCGTCATTGCCCTCCTTTGGACGCTCTCTAAGAGCTTAATATCTTTCTTATATTGTGGTGCCCAAAACTTCACACAATATTCAAGATGCGATGCTGGAAAGCAGTTCCACAGAAAGGGACCTGGGGGTCCTGGTCAATGGCAAGTTGAATATGAGTCAGCAGTGCCCTGGCAGCCAGGAGGGCCAACTCTGTCCTGGGGGACATCAGGTAAAGCATCACCAGCTGGTCAAGAAAGGTGTTTGTCCTGTTCTGCTCTGCACTGGTGAAGCCTCACCTTGAATATTGTGTGCAGTTTTGGGCACCACAATATAAGAAAGATATTAAGCTATTAGAGAAAATCCAAAGGAGAAGAGTGAAGATGGTGAAGGGCCAATAACTCAGAAAAAGTGAGTCTTTATACTGAGATAGTTCATTAAGTATTACTGTCAAATTAAGCACAGCACTCAGAAATATACTTACTGACTAAGCAGTTTGTATGACAATGCTTAGCAGGTTTTCATTCAGGAAGTTTGTTCAAAGATTTTTTTCTTGTTTACACATCTATTTCCTCTTAAAATATTTAGTCTGCAATAATGACAACTTAGCTGACTCATAATATTCTCATACTTTTTGTAAGTAACAAAAAAGAAATTTTCTAGTCTAGGAGCTGGTGGAATGAGCTGCAGGTTAATATTCCATTGATTCTTAACAACACAATTGAGAAGAGTCTTATGTTCAAGGGTTTACATTTTTGTTCCTGACATCTTGCAGTGACATCTACTGAAAAAGAATTACATGATGTGGTTTCTCTCGTGAGAATTAATCCTTCTACTTCATAATAAACACAAATATAAAAAACCCCCAGAAAACAAAATTCATTATTTATATTAAGTAGTAATAAGTTTAATCCAAGGCCTCAGCCTTTCTTTTGGGGGATCTTATCATATTCTTTTTTGAATATGACTTAACAGAGGTGACAAAATATGTAAAATTACTGCATACATTTGGTCTTGTGCTGTTTAGCAAAAAAAAGTAATTTATATACTATGGAAAAATACACAAATAATAACATAATGGAAGAGAGGACATCAGGTTGAAAGATACCAGGGCCCATTGTCAAGTATTCTATGTATAACATGGAGTTGGTTAAAATATTTTCACTTCTCCCTGTTGTGTAGAATCAGCTTGTGTGCCACACATGCAGAAAGACAGAAAAATGCAGCTAGAGATAAGGAATATGAAATTTGGTTAGTCATTTGGCATTTCAGACATGCTGGTAGCTTTTAAGTACGAGGGGAAGCTGAGTATATCTTGAGTATTTATATAAGCTAAATTTACAGTAGTATCGACAAGACTGCTTCTACAACTTGGAACACACTTGACATAACACTATAGTAGATATAAATGCTGTATTCCAATTTACTTTAAATACTTCAAAATATAAAAATGCACAGTAATCAAAGTTAGAAAACATAACTGTTATAAACCCAGAAGGTGGTTTTATCCAACTGAAGAGACACCCTAAAAATGCTGAACAATTACTTTGGAAATATTTTATTTCATACAAGTATAAATGAAAATTTAATAATTATTTTGCATAGGGTTAATACAATTTTGCATGCTGATTATTTTATTCTTAAATTCTGCCCATCACTATAGTGTGATCACATTCATGACATTGTTTCGTCAATGATTTAGGTGATCACAATTTTAATCAGAGAAGAGATCTTTTGGGATACATGAAAAAGACAGTCAGTATAATGAATATATTACAAGTAAAAGTCTCTCAGTACGTACAAATAAAGTGCATATAAAATGTCTGCCTTTCTTTACTGAGCTCAGAGGCATCAGTAAAGTAAAGGTTCAAAGGCATAACAGCTGCCTGCTTGCTACCCTGACATTTAATAAAATCACTCTCTGCCAAAAATCACATAAGTCTGAACTATAATCACCTCCTCTCTAACACCAACTCTTTATAACTCACACAGTATTCATCTCCTAAAGGATAAAACATACTTAAATGTGCCTTTTTTTTCTGATTAAGATGGTATGTTTTCAGCTACTTCAGGGATGCTATAAATTCTGCATTGTAGAATGACAGAATCACAGAATATGCTGAGTTGGAAGGAACCCACAAGGATCATCAAGTCCAACTGTTAGACCTGTACAGCACCAGCCCCAAGAGCTGAGATTCCGACGTGCCTGAGAGTATCATCCAAATTTTTCTCGAACTGTGTCAGATTTGGTGCTGTTACCACATCCCTGGAGAACGTCCCAGTAAAAAGAGGAAATCTGCATTTGATATCTAAATGTACATCTCTTTGGTGACAGCCCAACTTCCTTGCAGTTTTCAAGTGACCTGACGGTTAGCATCAATGTTAACATGAACATTTCCTACTACTTGCTTCCTTTTGACAATATTATGGGATTGCTCAAAGATTATTTTTTTAATAGCTAGATACTTGTTCCTATGATTTCTATTAAGTTTCCTGTGAATGTAAAGAACTTAATCTGTCTCAATAAGCTTTCCATGCCTCTTATCAATCACTAAAGATGAAAGAAAAAGAAAAAACACATAGAAATGGTTTCTAAATTCCATAGTCCTGATATCTTTTCAGTATCTCCACTGTAATCAGCTCCACACATACTACTGCTTTGAAGCAGTTTCCTACTAAATGTGTGACAACATTCATCATACACATAAAGGAACTACATGATTATCTGGGGATTTTATAGGTGAAGGTTTTTTTTTAAGAGAAAAAGGGGTTAAGAACATAAAGTACAATCTCTGACCCACTGATTTTTTCAAAGTAAAGATACTCTCAAAAACATTCACAAAACGTAATAATTTTTCAGTGTTTGAAAAAATTGGGCTTTGATCCTAATATATTCATTTTGTCAAGTTAACATTTTGAAAAATTGTTCAACTTCACTCTTGCTAAAATATTAGTTTCAAACCTTTAAAAATCTCTCAGCTGATACTTACAACTGCTTCTTTGAGCATCCGTATTTCTATCGTGAATGTGTATTTTCTTCACAATGTACATATCAGAGAAGAAAATATGAACATCTCATTTAAGTAATGAAACACTGGCACACGGAGAAGTTGTTCAAAGAGAACTGAACCTTTGTATCACACGGCAGTGTCATAACCCAAGAGACATTCTAGTTAAAAACAACTAGTAAAACAGTTTACTGTCCACTGACTAGATAATTCACACTGATACTGTGGAGTTTAGTAATCTTGTTTGGTCAGAAGTGATTTTACTCTAATCTGTATATATATAGCCATATACTATAGTCTTTAATTTTGACCTTCATGTATTTTTCAAAAACATAAAATGCAGAATAATTTTCTGCATTTTACAATATATGGTACTACATTGGCATTAATAAAATATTAGACCTAAAAATGTATTTGCATATGTAATATTTGTTTGCTAAAGATAAAAATGTTTTAACCTAAGATCACCCAGAATTATTCACCCCATTCCCCATACCTTTCATCATCTCCTTCTTCATCTCTAAAATGCTGCATCGCACCTGAAATCAGTTCACTGTTCAGTACATCTTCTATTCTTTTCCATAACCTTCCTAATTGTTGAGGGTGGACAGCAGAGTAAATATATAACAGATGAGTGAAGATAATAAAGTTGTTCTTTCTTCCAATGGTCTGTGTAGCATCATTTTTGCTGATACCTTGCAATGCCTGACCTTTTAAACTGACAGGATGTTCACCATTGAAGCTTTATAAAGACAGCTATCTCATCTCAGAAAAATGGAAGCCAGGCATTCACAACTGACTTGTATTTGTCTCTGAATCAAAGTGTCATTTTTGCTCTGTTAGCGTCTGTTATCAAGTCTGGACAAGCAGTTATTCTGAAGGCTAGTTCATATAACCTTGAATTTTTCAGAAAGTCCTTGAGACTTAATTCAGAGGGTTTATGCAACTATAGTTTACATATATAAGTGAGTTATACAGAATCTTGGCAGCTAGCACTTGTAATAAATATTTACTTTACAATTCATAAAATTGTTTTAACTTTGAAAACTGTTTCATATACCCATCTATTTTCTCTGATTCATTTTAATCCCTGTTTTGCTCAACTTAAATTTATGGGCAATCCTTAATGGTATAAAACCTAGGATTAAGATATGAACACTTTATGATTCAGTGGGAATCAGGTTAAGATTTCAAGCTGGGCATTTAGTCTAGAAATTTAATAAATGGACAAACCTTCTCCCCTCCTAATCAAATAAAAACAAATAATATGATGCATCAACATCTCTTTACCAGTGAAATGAATATATATGGTGGAGGCCAAGGAACTTCCTGCCTATTCTTCATTGAATAGAATGCACTTGCAATAAATAGTATATCTACACAACCAGAAGAATTGAAATCTAATTTAACTATAACCGAACTGCATGCTCAGAACTAGAAACTTTCTTCAGTACAGAAAGTTGTGCTGATTCTCCCATAACATGTACTGTAGTTTGAGAAAAAAAAAAGGAGAAAATATAATTTTCCTGAAGTTGACAATCTGTAATCTCCTTTCTATGGAACTCTTAGAATCAAAAATTAGGATACATGTATTTTTTTAATAACATAGCATTTTCCAAATGTCTCAGCTTAATCTTTCTAAAGCAATAGATTGTTACATTTCTCAGTCATGGTACATATTCAAATATCTCAGCGACTTAGGTCCTTGAGTCTCATTTCCAGGTATGATAAATAGTTAGAGCTTAAAGACATTATTATTTTATCTAAAGATGCAGACACAAGACTGAGGTATTGAACTGATTGTTAGGGATTTTAAGTAGAACCATTAGTGCAGGACTACCTATTCTGTTCACTGCCTGAGGGATTTTTGGTAAGTGACTAAATCAGTAAATGATTTCTCATTAAATATAGAAAGCAGAAAGTCCTGGGAATGAATCAGGTAAAAATAGGTTGACTATTCTACTTCAGCTTATTACTCTCTTGACAAACTGTTTTACCTGTGCAAATTCTTGAAAGCTATTACTGTAGCTCCAGTAAAAAGGTATCAAAGGAATGTTCAGTCCTTGGGTGCTATACATCAATCCCACTGTGAATTTTAACATACTAAATGTCTTCCTTTGTCACAGGTATAGATAGTACCTCTTATTTCTTCTAAAAACACTTTTGAGAGTAATGGGATGAAGAGTCACTTTTAGCAGTATGCACTTGCAGTAAAAGTGGAGATACAGGATATTGGGGTTTTCTGTGTTCTCAGACTTCATCTAATCAAAAACATTTTAATTAGTAATATATCTCAGTTCTGATATTTTTCTTAGAATATTTTCAGTCTATTAAATTATTCCTGCATTTTTTCCCTGCAGAAGAAAGGTTAGGCTCAGAAATAAATAACCTGCTTTAATGGCTTTCTCCACTGTCTCTGGGAATGATGCAGACTACTATAAAACTGTTGCATTTGTTTATGTTATATCCATTTCTCAGTGGTAATTACTTATCGCAATCTGAAGAACTGTAGACTTTCCTCACTTTTCTTACTTTGTCTCATTTACAAGCATTCTGCTTTCTTGATTTTTGTATGATCAAAATTTAAACCAATTGCCTTATAATTAATATTTCTTTAGAAAATTTCTTGAACAGAATTTTCCTCTTCAAAATAAGTAAGCAAAGGAATAATGAGTTGCTTTGCTCTGACAAATATTTTAACTTATAGTTGTACAAGGTACTTGTTTTTACAACTGTTTTTCATCATTAGATGATCTCTACTACCACTTTTTACAGTTTAGCATCCTCTAGCGGTGTCAACTCCAAGTCATAACTCCAATGATTTTTTTTAAATTGCGCAAGTGTAAAAAAGATGCAAATTTCTCAATTTGAAATCTTCAGAGTTACATAATCCCTTATGCATCAGTTAGCAGGTGAGAGCAACCAAAGCTTATTTTTGTTTAATATTTTATTCTGATTCTTCTTGTATCTTTTTTATTATTTGTCATTCATGCTTAATAGAGTCTTCTTTCCATTATAATAATTAATTTTCATATAACTAATGTAAACTAATATAATAAAGACTGATGGGACACTCCTGATCATTTTGTCTCATCTTATGTACTAGTTTGGTCACAGACCTTCCCTAGGTTAATCAGTGTTTGAAAGAAAGCATATACACGCACACACAAGTATGTGTTCATAATATAAATGTATTTTTTTTGTTCTGAGAACTATTTTATTCTTCTCAGACTTGTTATAATGTCCGAATGATTTATTTTTAATATGAATTTATTTCATATCAACTTCCAGTCTCTTAATTTTTTATAAATTTCTCAGACATCCTGAAGAACCTTCTATTATCAAGAAAAAGTTACTTAGTGTCTAACCTAAGGCAAACTGAAAAAACTAAACCAAACTAAAAAAAAAAATATATGGAAATTTATGATACCTATTTTTAATAAGTCTCTAAATCAAATTACCATGAAATGACAAATGTTACAATAAAAAGAGGGAAAAGGATGGAGGAAAGTTATAAATTGACTATCTCAATCGCTTTTATTTAATATTATAAAACATGACCTTGGCATGAAAATATAGTGCTGTCATCATGAAAATTTCTGAAGACTGATGAGAATAATTGTATTTATAAAGGATAAGCAAAGTATCATGAAGAAGAAAATAATGACAGATATATAAAAACAGTGCTGTTTTACAGGGTGAAGTGTTGAGTTAGAAATTTAGAGATTAAAAATAATAGAGATCTTTTCAGAAAGTTAAATTTCTTTGTTTGAAATACCAGAGGAGATGAAATTCCCATGTAGAATCTTTCTCCAGTAATGGTAATGTAGTAATGAAAAAAAGAAATTAAACAATCAACAGTTCCAGCTGACATAGGAAAATATTTATGTTACGGTACAGACCCTTATAAGCCTTCATTAGGAATATAATTTATAAATTTGTGCTTAAGTGGTTGAGAAAAATGGACACAAGTAGAGTTTCAAAGGCAATCTGGAGGATGAAATGTGTATTAAAGAGTCTGTGAAATAAGATATCTAAGTGGCTTTGAATTATTTATCTTAGCAAAATGAACTCAATTGGAGTTGATTATTTTATCTATAAACATATAAGGAAACTATCAGGATTAAAACTGCTGAAGATCTAAAAGTAAGAATGAACAAGCCATGAGCATGTATAGACTGAAAAACAGAAGAGACTTTCTTACTGTTAAGAAGTGAGATTTTTCAATGGCCTCAGACCACAAAAATATACCCTACTAGTTCTGTAACAGAATTTTTGGGAGTTCACAGGATTGCCGGTAGTAAGGCTAAATCTGTGATAACTCAGCCTTTTAATTGTAATCATAATATTTACTTTAAATATTGTCAAATTTCTGTTCATGATAAACTCTTACTCAGGAGTTGAGTAGCTATGCTTTACAAATGCAGTCATGTTTGTGCATGCAAGCACATCGTGGTTTTGTAATGCAATAGTAAAAAGTTTGACTTTTACCATTTAAAATAGTAAAAAGTTTGACTTTTACTTTTTCATTAAAAAGAATTACTCCTTTGTCAGTCATATTTCATTTTTCTTCCAGTTGACATGACCTATACCCTTTACAATATTTGAAATGCCTAGTATGTCCTATCTTCTGGTACAATATAGTAACAAGACATTACTACTTCATTTTATACTTTATTCTACTGTAGTTCTTTGATTCCCTTGTATCTGATGTCAGACACTTGAAGTCAGTGACTTAGAAAGGATTAATTAGGGTTGCCTAATGTAGACAGCCAGGCAAATACTTGAATTAGTGTATCTCTTTAGGTCTACTGGCTAGAGAAATTACTTTTGAACAGTGAGACCTTCCCTCTGTACATAATCTCTTTCCCCCTCAAAATCTTTTCTAACTAGGTTATAATCAGTGATTTGAATGTCAGCCAAACCTACTCATCTAATTTCAGCAATTGTGGATAGATTAAATGTGTAATCATGAATTAGAAATTTTTAATTGCTATAATTTATTACTCAGGCTCCTGGAAATGAGCTCTTATTTGAATATAGTTCTTCCAACTAGTATCTTGTCCTTTTTTAAAAAAAACTGGAATATTTAACACTTCCTATATACTTTCATGGAGAAATTAGTTACTGATAAACTTCAAACTCCTAATTGACCAAGGACCTAAGATACCTAGGCACATAGCTATGCAAATTAAATTGAATTACAAAAAAGAAATATCATAGTGTAATTCTCATTAACTACTTTTAGGACTCCCTCTCCTCTCAACTCTGCTAGAGTTCAGCTTTAGAAAGACTTCAACACACAGTCTAGGGGCTCAGGAAACCTGTTCACACCTTCCATTCAAGTATAGAATTGACACTGTTGGAAGATATAAATTAGTTAGAAAGACCAGGAAGTACTTTTACACTCATCCACTGAAGAGAGAAATGCTGTCAAAATAGTATTTTATATCAACTTCCACAATTTTTTTTCATACTTTTCACAAATTTTCTTTTTATTTTGGAGGTCTTTAGAAGTGGACAGTGGACTGCCACTAATGTTTGAACAACTTGTTGGATCTCCTTTACCTTCTCAATAATGATACACGTGAATACCTTTCTAAACTGAATGCATACACACAGTCTTCACTGTGTTTTGTTTCCTACTCACACTCACTAACATTCCATCCCTTTAAAATTCTCATGCTATATTTAATTTTTACATTCAAGTTTATACTTAATCTGAGTTTCTGGACTTTAGGTTTCACAATTAAATTACATTACAAAACTTCATCAAAAATGCTTTCTGAAAATTATTTTTCCATTAGAAAAGCTGCAATTGTGCTCAGCATGATGTCTTCATTCAGTCTTCAAGGTTACAGTACCTTCAGTGGAATAAATAGGCACTTGATTCCTAGATGAAGGTTAAAATGATTTTTTGGCAGTCTTGGCAGAAAACTTTTGACAATTCAGTTACTTAAAACTAGTCTGGATTTTTATAAGTAATTAGTCAACAGCTCTCTAGAAGTGGATCATTCCTTATGAAGTGAATGTGGAAATTTCAACATCTCTATTTGAACAGGATATTAGGGGATCTGGATGTTTTAAGAATGTTTCCTTTAAATCTAAAACTATGTATATATAAATCACCTTTGTGGAAATACAAAAGCAATGGCCTAGATTCTCACAACATTAGTAGTTTTACCATCTGAAGATCTCACTCATTTTAGTAAGTGATCGTATGCCATTTGAGATAGAATCCAACTTGACACGAATGAAAATGAAACCTTAAAAAAATGGTTATGATTTCATCTCAGTATTTTTTAATAAATGTTGTTAGGAAGAGCAGACAGGTTTCAGTATCTTCTTGCTACTGTAAAGGACAAACAGTTAGGGAACTATGTCTTATTAATCAATTATTGATATATATTTGGAATAATCTGTTAAATTACGAAATCATAAGATACTTTTGGGTGTAAAAACTATACATGTCCCTACTCATTCAAAATCTTCAGGGAAAATAAGTGAAGCTCTCAAGACTGAAGATTCTTGTAAACTCTCAAACTTTTTGACACAAAAGGGTTGAGAGGGGGTTTGTATTTTCAACATTAATCCTAGTTGCCAAGAGGAATTATGTAAAGAAGACATTTTATATTCTAGAAGTAAAACTTCAAAAACTTGTTAGACCTTAAAAGTTAGGTGAAAATATTACCATTCTCATTTCTTTGAAAGTGGGAAATAGAAATTGTAATACGAAACACGCATTACGAAAACTAAAGTTGAACATTTGTGATAGACAAGCAATTGCATCTTAGTATTCTAGTTAATGTTTTACAGGTACTCAAAAAACCCTGACCTTTTAAAGAAATGCAGAATAGAACTACTAATGCTTTTTTCAGATATAGGAAGTAGGAGATGAATGTTATGAATCAAAATGTAGCAAACCCTTACTGCATAATGATAAGTAACTAGCAATGAAATTTGTTTAGCTGAGGGCAATATCTTTATGGCAAATGATCTGAGAGAGGCTTTGTGATGATTTAGCAAAAAACATCAGGCTCAGACATTGTAGTATATAGGTATTGGGGCAGTAGTCAATAGCAAACTTAAAGATTTCATTCTCATCTGTTTAAGGAAAGTGTTTCTGATAATCCCCAAATGACATTTCATTAGAGGAATTGCTTGCCATGGACATCTGCTAGAAAATCCAGAAATTGTTAGAATTTGCGTACCAGGTGACTCATAAATGGCATTTGATCAAGTTCGTCAAACAGTATTTTTAAAAAGACAAAAGGGTCATGTTACATGCAATGATGTCAGGTTGTAAAAGTTGTATAATTTCCCAAGTCTGTGTATGCTACTTGTTGAAGAGTGATCTGAGCGAGCACAGTGCTGAAAATCCATGTTTTGCTGCCTGTCTAGCCAAATGGGAACCTTTGCATAGAACATGAGACCTTTTTAGATGAGAGCACAAATAAGGATTGTTTGTAATATTTCAGTCTCATGATTTTACTGTAAAAATGCATAAAACAGAATTCTGCAAACAAAAATTGAACATTCATGATCCTACCAATATCTGAGCATGAACCTCTCTATTTGGATACCATGTTGGTATCCAAACACATGCATGTGTAAAAACATACATACATCTGTATTTTGTTATATGGTTGCAATATGCTGAACAAATAGTTTCACAGAACTATCCATAATGATGAGTTTAAGTTGCTCATGTAGTTCTAGAACAAGAAATGCATGTAATGTATTTTTCTTTATAGTTTCTTTCTTTCTCTTTCTTTCTCTTTTTCTCTCTTTCTTTTTTTCTTTCTTTCCTTTCTTTCTTTCTTCTTTTATTTCTTTCTTTCTTTCCTTTCTTTCTTTCTTCTTTTATTTCTTTTATTTCTTTATTTCTCTCTTTCAAATAAATTAATTTTTTGAAGTAAATATAAAGGAAATAAAAAGTCAGTATTATTCTTACATAGAATTAAAAGGCAACCTTCTCTTTAAAGTCAGATTACTTTATAGAAATGAAGCTAATTATTTTATTAACTTCCCATTTGGCATGTGACAGTGATTCAATATTTAACATCCTTTCTTTACATTTAAAGAATTCCCAAAAGCTATGTGATTTCTATATGTTGACAGATTTTACCAGAAGTTTTGAAACTTCGTGAGATATTTCAGGAAAGTTGCCTGCATAGACTGGTATGGGTTAGGAGGAAATATTACTTAACTTGACCTTCATGAAGCTAATGAGATGTTTATATCTCTTTTTTTGTTTGGCTGGTCCTTTTTTTTTTTTTTTTTTTACCCTGGGTGAAGGTACTCTCATCCCTGTACAATAATAGACTAGAAAGTGAGTTGAATCAGGGCAGATAAATCATAATGAGTCTTTATAACATTAATTGTTTATCTTTCAACCCAATCAGTTAACGAGAATAAAAAAGTTAAGTGTGTGGAACATTGCATGATGGATGACAAATGCAGAAATAAAACGAAGGACACAGTGCTTTGTTTCAGCACGTTCTGTATAATGAAGCAATACCACCAGACAGTAGAAAGAGAGTTGGCATAGGCTGGTAATGCAGAAAAAAGACAGAGTTTAAAGATGAATGTATTATGTGCCAAATGACATTAATTTAGACACTTGCAAAAAGAAAGATCAGATAGTATGGGTTTTGATTTAAAACTGCTCAGAATATTTGAACAGATGTTTTTAATTCTTTTTGGGAGGTTCCGTAAAGACTAAGGTAGAAATTAAGTCTACCATAAAAGAGGAGATGATGTATAATAACACTATAGATGGATAGAAAAAAAGTTTAAACATTTTAACAGATGATACAGTTCAACAAATAAAAATATAAAATAATTATGACTTTGATGGGTCTTTATCACACAAGACCATGTTCATCATAAATTATAAACTCTAAAAAAGGACTTCTACAATCAAAAGACAAGCCTGTTTGTATCACTAAAGAATTTCTCAGTATGAAGAATAATGACAACTTTGATAAGTTCATTACACAGGCATCCCTATACTTTGTAAAATATGTAGAATTAAAAATACAAAGAATGTTATTATAAATCCCACAAGAAAAGCTATTATGTGATTAAAATTTAGTGGTTTGCTGTAATAATTTTGAAAAGAAAGGATGAAACTACTTAGAACTGAGAAACAAGTAGATCATAGTCTTAATTAAACAAATCAGAATGAAAAGGAATTCAACATTCATTTATTCTAGAGTGCACTTTTTGACATTTCATGAATAATGTATTATTGTTTCGGTGAATGATGTCATATATTACACATCATATACATACTATATCCTCTCATTAACGCAATACAGGAATCCTCCCAAATTTTGTTCTCAGTATCCATTTCAGCAAACTGAAAGAATTAATAGGGGCAATTATGAAAAAAGAGGTTTAGATTTTCTTTAAAGTATCTCCCTAATAAGATTTTTCCCTTTAATCAAATATTAGAATGAAACTCAATTTACAAGGGACAGTACATACTGTGAGAGCAGACCGTGTTGTACCCAAGTGACTCCCAAAATGACAGTATTCATTATCAGTTTGTTGGAAAGAAACATAGAAGCATCCTCTAAAGAGATAAAGTTGAACCCTGTTTCTAATCTGGAGATGATAGAGTAACAATAAGAGATAATGCTAAATTAGGAGGAATGATAACTGTAATTTATGTATGATAATATGATTTCCACAGTGTCTACTCAAACTGCCAAGTGAGGTTGACACAAATGTGGATTCTGCAGTCTCACCCTTCCACTCTACCCTTGCCTGATGTCATTTGCCTGTACTCCCACAGAAGCCCAACTGCTAAAACAGGGAGACTTTTCCCAGACCTGACAGATTTCAGTGCAGTGTCATTGGAAAGCTTACTTTATAAGAGGTCCTTTTCAAGCTGTAAAGGGGTGAAAAGACATATTGTCTTATTCTGTTAAAAATCAAGGCTGAATTTACATGGTACTAAATGTAGAACTGTTACCCTTTTATGAAACTGCAGAGAGTGAAGGGTTATGTACAGTAAAGGTATTGTTCACCAGCACAGATCTTTATATTTGAATATTTGCTAAGTCTAAACTAGTCAACACAGACTCATTCTACAGTCAAAGAAGAGAAATTAAGGGTAGTTCCTTCCACTTTGAAATGCTTATTACTCTCCAGAGACCATAGCTCTTTGCAGCATGCCTGTTGTACCACAGGTAAGACTGATTAAAATTTCTGTTTAATCAAAAATACCTGCTTCATCTGCGAGAAATCAGAGTTTTCAGTGAGATGGAATTTTAATAACAATATCATATTACCATGTGCAAAAAAATCCACAAATGTGTCATATGTTTTCCAGATGTGTAAATTATGACCTCACATAAGACAGGCTCCTATGAGTTGCAGATCCCTGGGGAATTGTCCTAGGTTTATTTACAAAGGTGGCTTTAGATTGATTTTGATTATGGTTTTTAGATTTCAAACATAAAATTAGTTAGCTAGTATATTATGGATTTTAATCAAAACACATTCTGTCTGAAGGATTTTTCTAAATTTCTAAAGAATTTTTCCCTGGCAAAACCCAAAATAATTGCAAGGAGAAGTTACCCCTGGGACTGTGTGGAAATTATTGGAAGTAAAGCAGAGAATGAGTTGTCCTTCTATCTTGATAACTTGAGGAAGCTGCTGTCACAGTCTGTGTGCCTTCTGGTCCCATGAGCTGGACAACAACCATATCTATGCAAACCTTAACTCTAAAAAGTGATTCTGTTGTGCTAGCTATGCTTCAGAGTATAGGTTTATAAGTAACAGCCACTGGTACAAGTTTTGAAGTTTTGAAAAGAGCTTGGTAAATACTCGGGGGGGGGCTATAGTGCCCAATTAACTTTTGTTTGGAAGTCAGGAGATTCTTAGGTCTTTCCATTGCCTTCTCAGTCCCAAAGGCTTCTCTGTGATGTCTTGCCTCCCAAGGAACTACTAAGAGTCTTTGATGGGGTGAATTCACACAACGCTTGAACCACAGTTTGGCTGAAAGTAGATATATCTCAGGTAATAAATGAGTCTGGAAAAATGGTAATAATGTTACTCTGGTTTTGTCATCTGCAACATTGATGTATCTCTTGTAAGGTTTTGCTTAGAAACAACAGTAAAGACTAATAAAATAAATAAACAAAGTCAAACTTTGGAATATATTTTAGAGAGAGGTTCTGAAACATCTATGCAAAGGATTTCTATCTCAATGCTTTTGAATAAGATTTTGAAAAATATCTTTAGGGAATAATTTAGATACAGTTTTGAGAGAGAGGAGTAGCAGTAGGTGTCTTTGTGAAGTTTCTTCTAGCCTTGATGTCCATGATTTAATGGAAATGATAATACAGGCAGTGATAATACGGGTAATTATATGGCATATCACTTATCTCTTTTAATATTTTTGGTATTTCTTGCTTTCTTTTTTTTTTTTCAAAATTCTGATTATATGTGTAATTTTGTGAAATTTGATGACAACATCTCATCTCCTGAGTAACTTTGTATCTAGAGATACAAAAGACTGAAGGGTTAAGATTTTTTTAATATCAACCCAGAGAAAAGATTAATATTTCTCTTCTGTATTAGAAAAATAGGTCTATTTTCCTTGTTATCAAAGGCAAAACTATCAGCTTGTTGGAATGCAAAGTGTGTTCATCTTAGAATTAGATTGTAAGCACAATTACTGTTCTTTTTGAAGAGGAGATACAATCAGTCATGATGGTGGACACTTAAAGCCTCTCTTGAAAACTCTAATGATTTTTTAACAACAATATCTCACGCTTTTTTAAACTAATTTTTTGTCCCTCATAAAAGAACAAGAAGGAAACTCTCAGTCTACTTTAACATGCTTTGATGTGTGCTTTCTAAGTGTGCCTGTAATTTTTTGATGGTAACAAATGAAATAGGAATCACTTGGAATTACACATGCTTTCTTATCATTGAAGACTGTTACTTTAGTGGACTTGGCCTGAATGATATTTGAAAATGGTTTTAAATCAATTTTAAGCACTCTATACATCTGATATTTGAACTTGATCAACTGAGTCAGGTGTTATTGCCAGCTCTTTGTGTATGATTGGACTTGAGACTTTCACTTAACCACTGGTGCCATTCTTTTTGCAGCACTATTGTGCCTCCTAGGACTTCCAATCATTAGTTTCCTTCTTGCAAACTACTGTTTGGAAATAAAAATACAAATATTAAAATATACATTTCCGAGACATCCAGTTCCAGAGTATTTTGCCTTTCTGATGAGGATACCTCAAGAGATGGTTCATTTTTTCAGGACTAATAAGCAAATATGGGAATATTAGAAACTTTGATGTTGGTTTCAAGGGAACAGAGCAGTGGAGAGATTGTTTGGGCTGAAACTGATCAGCTGTTAAACCTGCTAGAGATTCAAAATCTTCTTGGAAAAGGATCTCAAAGTTGAATGTGAATATTCTTGATCTGGGTCAGACTCTTAGAAATATTTTATACTATACTGGGCTTGAAATAGCCAGATATTTGGGATTTGTGGTTTGTCTGCAAGGTTACTCTAGGAATGATATGACTAGCTTTTTCAATAAATCAAGATGTGTTGATTTCTCTGCAGCTGTATCTTACGCTATCCTCTAAGAAGGAAGCCCTAGGAGAACTTCAGCTTTACAAGTCTGTATCTTTTTATGTTATAAACATGTACTGAAATCTCGGGAAAACTGAAAACTTCAACTGATTGATCTACATTGTCAAACATTCCAGTATGTTTCAAGTTGTAATTTCAGTAAAGAGGAATGTGTGACAAAACCATGTTGACTTTATCTTCCTTGAGCAGAAAGAAGTTCATAATTATAAAGATATTTGTTTCAAATCTTGTATTTTCATGTTGGGTCATTGACATTTTGATAGATTTTTCAGTATCTTGAATTTCTTTTGCTTTCTTTAATTCTACTGCTAAGCACAGTTTTGAGAGGAGCTGTATTGCCTGAACTGTAACCATTATTTTAAGTCAAACGAAAATGGCTGGGTTTGATGAATAATCAGCCTTTCAGGTAGTAAGGTATTGGAAACATCTTTTTCCTACTGTCTTTGTATAAGATTTTCCTATTTTTTTAAAGTTGTTTTAAGGTGATTTAGTGCAATAGCTTTTTAGTACATTTTTTCCCAAAGTCAGTTTGTACAAAAATTTTTCACATATTATTCTGTTATTACTGTTTCTCTTTCATGGACTGCTCTCTGACTCTTTTCTGCTCCCCTCTGAAAAATAAAGAGAAAAATCAAATATATGATGAATGCACATACATGTTTTAAAAGCTCTTTTTTGGGTATCTGATTCACTAATACATGCTTTTGAAAAATCCTAAATAGAATGTTCAGTATATTAGTTGTAATTAGATAAAACAAAAAATATTTTTTGTCACAGTCTTCTTATTTTTTCCACTAATAAAAAGATATACACTTTTAAAGGTCTTTGAAAACTCCTATACTTGTCCATAACATGCTCAAGTATATCATTGTTGCAATATTTTAGGATATCTGCACACAAAGTATTTAAAAAAAAAAATAAAATTTTACCTGAGATAAATTTATTTTGTACCAATAAGTTACACAAACTAAACTGAAGTTTAGTTATAGTTTTCAGCTTATATACTAAAAGAAACTCAGACATCACTGAACAACCATCAGATATTCATGACTGACCGTCATTTTTTACACTGGGCCAGATCTGAACTGCTCTCCTCTGTAGTAAGGGACAATACCATTCTTTCTTGACCTAGAAAACACAGAAAGACTGATATTAATTTTTAGATATTGCTGGACAAACCCAAGGTATATTAGAACATAAAGAACCTATCAACATTTATATTTGAAATATCTGCTGAAGTGAAATAACAAGTCTGAGATTTTATTTTTCTGGAAAAGATGAATTAAAAATTGATATAAGGTTGTTACTTAAAATTGCTTTGGTAATTTTTTATTTAATTTCATTTTAATCTTAGTTTCTTTTATGCTTGCAGATTAAGAAAAAGGATTCCCAGCCAAAACCACAGTACTAGGATCCCTATACAATAATTCACCGGAAAAATATTTATTTTTAGTATATCACTTAACCCTGCTCTGTTCCACAAAGCTGTTCATTCCAAAGTGGGTGCAATCTATCCATAATCATAGAAACACAGTCTCCACCATATTGTGCTTCAGACATCATCATGTAGAATATTATAAAATATTTACTTTCTGAGTTAAATTTTGCCTTCAACAAGGAGTTTTCTTCAAATAACTGTTGCCTACTCTGGATTCATGGTAAGTCATCAGCATTTTAAGCTGCAAACTCTGATAGATAAGGCTACAATAAAGTCAGATATTTATCTTTAGAACCTTTGGAAACACGCTTGACATGACTTCTGCTATTTATTGTTAGCCTACTTCCAGAACAGGCAGATGTTAGAAATTTCTGACTAATAGTATGAGGTTTTTGGACAGAGAATGATTACTTAAAAAAAAAAAAAATCAGGTGAAATTTAGCTTAAGACATTTTTTGAATTTACAAAAAATAACCTATTTTTTAAAGTTTAATTATCTGAATACAGTTTTTAAAAACATATATTTTCAGGATTTGATTTTTCTGTATTTTATTTTTTTATATGGAATAAAAAATGCTTGGTAGATTAATTGTTATGAAACCAGAAAGCTGCAGCTGATCAAGTATATGAATTAACTGAGTTTGATCACTCACTTTGGCTGAACGCCAGGTGTCCACGGAGGCTGCGCAAATCCCCTCCCCCCTCCGAGGGAAAAGTAAAAACCCAGGATTTACCGAGAAAGACAGTTTTATATTTACACAGAGAGAAGGAAAAGAACTAATAACGCTACAAACACACAGGCAAAGGAAACTAGCAGTAAAATTCTACTTCCCACAAGAAGTGACGTCTCAGACAGGCATAACTGTCTACAGGGCAGCCATTCTGAAAGAAGAGAGAGTCGCCTTACTTCCTTCTTATCTCTTTTATATCTGAGCTGACATAACATGGTATGGAATATCTTATTGGTGCAATATGAATCAGGTGATCTATCTAGTTCCTTTTCCCTCCCAGGGAGGGTAACAAACCGATTACACTGAGTAAAATATAAAAAATATTATGAAATATTGAATACATTAAACCAGTGCACATTATAGCCACAATATGTTTTAAAATTATTTGTAAACTTTTAGAATATACTTTCTAGTTGCATGTATAATAAGAAATATAATATAATTCTTCTCATTTTCTAATCTTCTCCCCAAGAGCTCATTTGTAACAGTTAAAGAGAAAAGTGAGATTATAAAAAATAAAAAAGGCTTACACAAATCTAATTGAAACTTTTCATCAGCCCTATGTTATTTTTAGACTTTCTCAAGGCTTCATAATTGAACCTTTATAGTTTTACAAACAAATAGAAGACCGGTAAGAACCTGAAATTCATTATGTTTACTAATGAAGTCAGCCTGGAAACCTCTTCATTGAATATTGCAATTTGATTGCCATCATATTCTGATTGGACTCTTGATTTGCATTTTAATGAGCATATAGTATTTCAAATGAAAACCAGGATGTTATCAGGGATATTTCACTAGAACTGACAAGATTAAATGAAAAATATCTAATGTTCTGTTTATAAAAATATGGAAAGAGTAAGTGCAAGGCAGACACATTTTAATTTATTAGAAATAGCTTATAATAACTGACATTAATTAATTAACTTAGAATCTTGTGAAAGACTGTATTTTAAGATCCTTATTGAGAAATGTATTTTTCACGATTTTCATTTTTACAGTGAACACCCAAAAATCTATCTAGACTTTTTCATTCTCATTGGTCTTAAAAATTTATTTCTTATGAAAATATTACACGAAACGAAGCAAATTTCTTAAATAATTTTGTCTCTACATACAAGGACACTGATTAGTCCAGATTCAGATATTAATTAATTTCCTATGTATTTCAACTTTTTTTATAAATTTATTTAATCATTATTTAATGTATGTAAATTTTACTTAGTTTCTTATTTATTTTATTAAGGGATATTTTAGAGAATATTTAGGTTTTTGCTACAGTTTTACTTAGTAGCAAACTTTAAAATAAAAAATAATTTGCTTTCTTACTTTTAAAATCATTCATCAACAAATTGAAACATGGAATTAATCACTTTTTGTCCCCTTGTCTCTTCTCTATTCTATCACTGGATAGAGTAGCTATGAGGAAAGACTGGTAGATAAATATGCTGCTGGATTAATTGCAGAAAACTGTCTGCAACTGGAGCTTTCTTATATTGACATAAAATTAAAAAACCCCGAACAACCAACCAACCGAAAACTAAAACACACACAGCTAGCAGAAATCAGAGTTCTTTTCAGCAAGATTGTAGGAAGCTGTCCTGGGCTAAACATTCTCTTGTAAATGAGCAAATTAGTTACTCTTATAAATGGCTGAAACTCCACTGCAGTTAGTGAAGCTGCACCGCATTGGACTTTTTCCAATTTGCAACAATTAAAAAAGTTAACTCTAAAGTGTTGTATTTTTCCAGTGTTCCTGAGAATGAGAGGAGAGGTACAGATAACAGGAGGGAAGGCTATTTGCATGCAAAAAAATAATTATTTTTATTGTATTTTCTCATTTTGTTTCTATTTCAGACCTTTATGCAGTTTATTTTAAACACAAAGCTAGGAACTGAATGCAGCTTTCCAAGCAGTTACAGAAATATCTGCTTGGACTGCTCTGTTACAGTTTTCTTTTTTGTATGTATATTTTACATGGGTTTAACTTATTACTTATCGAACAATATCAATTCTTTTTCCGTATAAAGTACTTTGTGTAAATCTGCCCAGATTCTTTATCCAGCTGATAGGGTAACCACTATAAAAGAGTGACTGTACTAATCAGCATTTTATGGAACATGCTCCACATTTCAATTCCTTAAACAAATCTGGTATTAAAGTCAATCATTTTTCTTTATTGAAAAACTTTTCCCTTCAGCAATCACATTTTTACTCTTTTCATCATGCATATTTTATAGATATTTAGATAATACTGCTTTAGACATGATCCACTTTGGTTAAGAAGGCTCCCATGCTCCTTACTTCAATTATTTATGCTTCATTCGTTTGAGATATTTCTTTTTTTTTTTTTTTTAATTTGCAATAGATTTAGCTACTTATTTTTAAGTTTATAAGTGCTAGTACATTGGGAATAGTTTCTGTAACATAATGAATTATGCTTTGATAGATACACCCCTTCAGTAGCTGATCTAAAGATTTGGAGAGCCACGACAGTAAAAGCTAAGGCTATGAATAGACAAATATCTGAATTGTACATCTTCTCCATAGAAAAGCAACTGAGTTTAGTTTTATATTAATTTTATTATTCTTGAAAGAAAGTCTCTGGTGACAAGATACTGCAATTCACCAACCCAATCAATGATCTTTTCTACTTTGAAGCATGGTTCAGTGGCAGCCATTCTCAAAAATGATAAAAACAAATGGGCAGTAGTTGTAAAGGGTTCCAGGTCCATTTGTGTTGTTATGTTAGCTTTGGTGACTTTGCTTTCCACTCATTCCATATCAGAAAGCTTACATGGAGCAGTAAGTTCTTGAAGTCATTTCTTGAGAATGGGAGCATTAAAATGGAACTTCAGATTACGAGCAGAGAATCTGAGACAACTTTGACTCTCATTTATAAACAAGTAGCAATCATTGGTTTCTGACACTGACACAGTGACAACAAATAAAATTAGGAATTACAGGAATCGCACTCAAAATTCCTAGTGTAATGGGGAGCCTAATAATACAAAGTACTTGACTCAAATTAGAGCTGTCAAACTTCACCAGGACTGTGAATCGGGAAGAAAAGACCCTGACAGCCTCCACATTCTATTTACCATTGAATCTTTATGTTCGTTCTATATTGAAAACTAAACGTGCCTATGAGGAACACAATGGAAAAAAACTGAAAAGAAAAAAAAAAGAAGAGAGAAAAAAAGAGATCAAGCAATGCCACAGAGTTGGTAAGGAATTAAAATCTGAGCCATGCAGAAAGAAAAGTTCCTCCTCATGTATGGAGGAACATTCAGGAGATAAACACCTCCTCTTTCTTTTTTTTTTTTTTAACCCTAAATATGATGTTATTCATTGATCAAGTCTGAACAGCAGGCTGAAATAGAATGGTTAGGAAAGCAAAGGGTAAAGATGTCATCTAGGCAGCATCACCGGGTATCTTCTTTTCTTCTTATAAAATTATGCAAAAGTCTGAAACACTCTGGAGGCAGAGAAGGCTATTTTTAAGCACACAGGGTATTGCAGCCAGCAATAATCAGGATTTAACAGTGAATACAATGATTTTCAAAGGCTCCTGGGCAACTTATGCACTGATAATCCACTAGCTTTCAGGGGAAAATAACTACCCAAGTGACTTGCAACAGAATTCACTTCCCTGAATTCATGTACCTGAAATGTAGGTGCATAGGATATAAAGGACCTTTCAGTCTTTTTCACAATTAAATAAGACAACTGAGCCCCAGTGAAGAGACTTTGTCACCCCTTATATCTTTGGATGAATTGGCCTGTGTAGACTCTCATTTCTTGTAACTGGTCATAAACAGTTAAAACAAAATTTCAACACATAACTACTTTTTAGATGGCTAAAGCTAACTGATGTACACCCTCCTGTAAGAGATTTTGAGAAGCACTAATGTAAGTTGGGTTTTGGTATGGGGAGAGGAAGGATAGCTAGTCTTAAGCTGGATACATCAGCAACTAATAAAGCCAAAAGCGTTTGAAAGTAGAGCTCAATTTTGCTGAAAAATTAACAGTAAAAAAAAAAGTTTTGAAATAGAGAAAATTTGGCATGTTATAAGTATCTCCTTTGTCTGCTGTTTCCTTGCACAAGGGACTTTTTTCAGGTTCATTTCTACTCCAGCAATCTTTCTGTCACGTTCTGTGTTGCGATAGTTTGGCAGAGCCTCCTCTACATACCAGAAAAATAAAAAAAACTTTGTCATTCACTTTTCCCACTTTTGAAAGGAAAATATTTTTTAAATTTCTTCTGACTTACTCTTAGATCTGTATTAAATTTAATAGTGTGTGATACATGATGAGATAACCAATATTTTCAATGCATCTCCAGAATGCTGGCTTTTTATCCCTGGGATAAACACAGACTTGGTGTATCTTCACAAGTCTGGTAGGAGATCTTGTTCTCAATTTGTTTTGGTGTTTCTGAGAAATACAGAGATCAAACAGGCAGAAAAATGAAAATTTATGAGAAAACAGTGCTCCATTAAAATCTGGATTTGACTTAAAATCTGGATGAAAACTTAAACGCTTTTAATTGTTACACTTAGTAAAAAAACCCTGCAACTCAGCAAAATTCAACTTTAGGCATTTCAACTCCTTGCTTAAGGACAATGTTTTTTTTTTGCCTGAAGTATTGCCTAACTTTTGTGCTGTTTGGAGCTGTTGCCTCCTTTAATTTGTCGGTTAGGCTTTTATAAAACTGTACGCTATGTCAGTCAGAAACCATGACACTACAAGTAAGTTGTTTTATAAAAATATAACACAATTTGACACATTTTTATAGAAGACATTTCATACACATAACTTTATGTATTTAAGGATTCTTATTTACTCACACATTCAACGCTGTTCAGTATAGACATTATTTGCAAATTTATTACCTTTACTTGGGTTACAGAATTTTCCATTAAAAATACCATATATTTTACCATTTTTCTATTATCCGTATTAATAATTTGTAAGTATTTACTGGAAGGTTTCATTAAAACAAAGAAGAACAATGATTCTATTGAGTTTTCTCCTTTTAACACATAAATATTCATGGATATAGTTAAAAGCTTAAGTTGTGTGACATTTTTCCTAATGATTTACAAGGTGATGTAAATGCTTAACATCTATCTATTGTAAAAAAGGAATGCCAGGAGACATACAAAGACAGTTCTTGGATGAATAACAACATATGCTTCAACTGTGATTTTTTTTTAATTGGAATTCATAGAAAGTTTCATAAGTAGCAAGCTGTTGTTTCAGTTCCCACAATTAACTCAATCCTTAGTAACACAGGCCAAATATTTTTGGTGGAAAAGTGAATTTGTCAATAGACGTGGTACAATGATCATATAATTAGTTTAAAGAATGCATGTATACTAAGCCTTAGCAAAAAGGAAATCATCTTGCAAAAGAGATGAAATTTTTAGTGCTGTGTTTATTGCTTGTCTATCCCAATCACAGCCTAACTCCTAAGCCCAGGGGAGACATCTTCACTTATGACTTGGCACAGTGTGAACTCAACAGATGGACAGAAGTAGCCAAAGGCCACTTCTCTATGTACATTTAGGATGTTTGCTGATGACAGGATTCTCAAATAGGAATTTTTAAATAGCTGTCAATCTTAAAGCAATAACCATGTGTTTAAACTGATACAACACTACTAATTCAGCTTTAAGATATTTTCACTTCAAAAAATAGTAAGTGCAAGTAAAGCTTTCATTTTTGTTTTTTATTCTGTGGTGTATATGAACTGTAACACGGAAACATACATAAGACTTGAGTCTTTAGACACTGCATCCTGGACATTATCTTCTGTTTGATCCTGTGAAAATATCCCTTACTAAACACAGCTGAAAACTGAAGCTGTTGGGACACATTTGGAAACCAGGCCAAACAGAATGGTGGCATTTCACCACAAATAGACATAATCATGCAGCAAACAAAGGTAGTTTAAATTTTAATGTCTGCTGAGGACATTAGTCCTTCTGGACATTCACATTTAACAGGATCAAGACAGGTAAAATGCACTGATTATTTAAAACTTCCTGAAGATATTACAGAAAATCTAGCTATTCTTCCCTTTTTGTCTTCAGAGTCAAGGGATTGTTACTGAGCCTAATTGGTTCTGTCAAGAAAAGCAGGAGTTTTGTATTATCTTTCAACATTTGTGATAAGTATTTGATCTGTGACATTCTGGTTCTGGGGAACGTTACCAACAGGTACGCTAACAAAAAAATATTTTGATTGTAATCAGAGTGCTGCTATGCATTCTTGGAAGCTGCAGAAAGTGCTTGTGCATTTCAGAGCAGCACACATTCTCCATGGAAGGCAATAAAATAATGTGGTCAGAGAATGTTGTGACTTTTATGTCCTATATCCTCATCACGTACTTAGTGACATTAGTCTAGTCACCTGTTCCTTTTCTTCTCTGATATAATCACTTACAAAATATTGCAGTAATTTTAATTCCCATTTAAACAAGTCTGCTGTGAAGTAACTGTTATTTATATGTGTTGAGATTCTACTTGTAAAATACTAATAAAATAGTGTACAATGCTTAATAAGAGTAAATTCATATTTCTACTTTTATGAATGTTTGTCATGATAGTTTTTATCCATGAGGTTTATGGGGAAGTATATATGGGCCACCACCTATAAAATAAAATCATGAATAATATTAAGCTTTCAACATATAAATTTTAATCAAAATTTAAGAGCATTTGATGACCTGGAAGTTTTTAAGGCTGAACCTGTATTTTATTATTTATTTTTAGTTCTGAGCAACTATTATTCTTCTACAAAATGCCTTTTTACAATGCTTTAAATTTTTTTGAAAATCTTTGTAAAATGTCTGATCTCTGTTTATTATATTACTGAAAGTAAGGAAATTATTAGAGACAAAAAATAAAATGCTAATATTTTAGGGGTTTTGTTTTGTTTTGGTTTTGTTTTTCTCAGAGGCTTCCTTATACTTCCCTGTGTTTACTACACAGTGTCTACCTGCAAATACAGTCAACCACAGGACTTAGCTGATTGTACAGCAACCAGCATGAGAGAGCTCTAGTACACTTGGGATCCTTAAATGCTTCCAAATCTACTTTCTTACAGTCTACACAAAGAGACAAGCAGTACTGAAAATGAGCAAAGTAATCCATGAATATGCTTTGCTGCTGCTTTGCATTCTGCTCTGCTGTATGCTACCAGCTTGGATCTGTTATTCTAAATTCACTACAAATGCTTTGAGATTGAGCTACGGCTTGTCTATTAGACAAGAATATGATTGAAAAAAAAGCTGACCCTGGGACCTGGTAAGCATAAGCCCTCTCACCAACATGTTCTTGTGTCTGTTGCACGGATCTACATTGAAGAAAAGGGTAGAAACAAAAATGTGCATCTGACCTTGAAATCTGACCCTGTGTGTAAGTTATATGAAAAAGTTTAATAAGAATGAAATAACCTTAATTCCTCCTATGTACAAAAATAGAATATGATAAAAATAGGTGCAGCAGAACTAGTAAATGAAGAATGCATGTAATATAGAATATCTTAACTCAGTTTTAAAAGATAAATATCGCTAGAAATTTAATTAGGGTAAATAATACTTAGTTTCACTAGGAATAATTTTGAGCACATTATATTAAAAAGTACTTATTTTTCACTTACTTAAAACTGTTAGTTTCATACACTATGATGGAAAGCATCTTCCTTTTCCAGGACTCTTCTGAGCATGGAAAGAAATAGTACAGGATGTTCTATCTTGCATTTTTGGCAAGTTATTTAACTGCTTTTGTTGAATCACATTTTAAAATCTTGACAGTGACTTAAATGGCCACGGATTTGCTCCTAAAATACCATAATATCATAACTCTCTTCAGCAAGGCGGTGATGAGCAAGGTTAAGCAGTGCAATGCACTCTCTGTGTGCATGTAGTCCTTAATAAGCATGCAGAGATATATATTTTACAAGACACATCAAGCCAGGGGAAAAGCACCCCATTAATCTCCAGCAACTGCAGTGGCTTGTTTTGTAATGAAATTTTGTTCTATCCTTCTAATACAAACTGGTGCTTGTTTACTGTTACTTTTTAGGTTCAATAGAAGAGATCTTTGACAGAAAATTTCACTCTCTGATGGTCATGCATTCTGTACAGAGACATAATGCTGTAGTACTTTGCCTGCAGAAATATACTCAAGGAGGAAACAGCATGCTCTAAGTTCATATTTTGTTACCTACTTTGTCTGTGTCTTGATCAGTAAAGGACGGAAAATTTATTTGCGCAACACATGAAGCCCCTTGTTTTATTATTAACCTTGTTAATTCACATTGATAGAGGCAGAATACATTAAGACAACTATTTGGGATTTCTTTCAATTCTTCCAACTACAGTAATATTACTTACTGATAAGCCTAGTCCCCAGTAACAATAATTATTGGATTTATAGATCTGATCTGATTTTAGACAAGTATATTTTGTGCATATCCTGTGCCTATGAAGTGGTTAGTTTTCTCTATCTACAAATAAATCAAAATCATACCTTGTTACTTTGAACAACTGTTAAATAAAAGTCTTTTTTTAAAAACTGAAGTGCTCACCTGTTTTCAGTGTGTTGTCCAATTGGTTCTGCAGGTACTTTTCCATAAAGAAAATCCCTTTTAAATTCATAAATTCATTACCTCACACCTCTCTCTGGGAACTAGTTGTCTTCAGAAGACTTTTGTAGTGGAAGGGAGAATTACTTCCATATGTACAGCTCCATCAGGCCAAGCCTCAGTATCTATTTCTAAACATTTATTTGCCCTTTTCTATGAACCCCAAAAAGACTGTCTATAGGCCTTTATCAATCAGGACTTTTCAAAAACGTCCTGCCAAATATAGTGTTTATTAATTTTTAATAATTGTATAATAATTACTGTGTAGTTCAAGGAGGTGCTGTTGCACATACTGAAAGAACAGTTTCAGAAGAAAGGGGTGGAACAGAGAGGTGAAAACTGTAGCTGATATAATGGATGACCTTCTGCTAGAGATACATAATTTTTAAAGATAAAACAAAATAGCACAATATAACATTTCATGTTAAAGTATTAAGAGCAGCAGAAATACTCAAGGTTTGTAGGGAGGGGTTAAAATGTCAGACCTTTATTACAAGAAAGAAAATCTCAATAAATAATAGAATTATCCTTAAATACAGGAGAATTTGATTTGACTCTAATCCTGAACCAGAATATTTACTGTTTGAGAGAACACTGGTGCTATATAAAATTTTTTCAGAGTGTCAGAACTTCACAGACTTCATAAATAATAGTATGCATGTTTGTTTGAATATTTCTTGACAAAGGGTATCCCTTCTTGTTGTTCATTTTTCTCCATTCTGAAGTGATTCATATGCTCAAGATACACAAACATTATGATATAATTCGGTTTGTGAACTTCACAACATGAATAATACATTCCAAGCAATTTTTAAATAATCCACATTCAGGAAAATTTTCTTCTAAACAATTCAGCTGTTGAATTACAAAGAAATTCAGAGGACCAAGATCACCTGCAGGTCATTGTTTGGACAAAACACAAACATGATTGCAATTATTATTGTTGTTTTGGATAATTAAGCATGAAAAAAATGGACAAAGACTACAAGATGAATATACCTCTTAATAAGTCAGAAGTAACCAAAATCAGCGTATAAATTACTAATAAAATTCTGCATAATTTATAGTATATTTTTTTCTGTGAAAGTAAAATATGATGTTATTTCATACTTAGAAGGATTGATTTAAAAATTACCTTTCAATTTTTAAAATTTTGCACAGAGAGGCTTTTGGTCTGAAACATAATAGAATTACTTTTTTTCCACAGTGATAATTCTGGATTAATGTTTTCATTTTTGCAGTGCATAAATGACTCTAAATTCAAACTAACTGAAGCCTTGAAGATGATTTACAATGGAACATTAAGAAAGTGGACTCAACGATCATTCTGGATTAATTAAACCCTAATATAAAGAGAATTAATTTAGTGAATATCTGCAATCCTCATTTTGCTTGGAACCAAAACGAAGAAAAAAACCCTCATGAATTTGAGACTATTTTTTTTCTCTCAAATATTATCTTCTAATCCTGTTTAGTTGCTTTAGAATCCCACTAATTCCATTAGAGGCACAGAAGTCTGCAGCTGTGTATGTGTTTGCAGCAAAAATAGTGGTCAAACTACATTTTGACATGTTAAAAACAGAATCCATATATCTTTAGAGTTCTGAGCTAATGAGATTAAATCTTATTGTTTCTAAAATATTTCTGTCACTTCCCAACAGGTTTTTGAGATTCAAAATGTTTTTTTTTTTTCATGAAGAATGTAAGACAGTGCTCCTCAAAATATGAAAATCAGTCTTTTACCCAAAACCTTCTATCCAAATCTTGTACAAGATGCTGTCCTTTTATCTATATTGCAATAATATTTACAGGTTTTGTGGAAATAACTGGTGTGATAGAAATTGTTTATCTGGTTCTTACAGTACCTGTACTGTGGTGCAAGTGAATACTGTTACTTCAAAAAAAAACTGTAAAAATTTCTTAAAATGACCAAAAGAAGAAGTAGCAGTTTGTAAAACCTGTAAACGGAATTTAAAAACTAAGTTACTGTACTGAAAAGAAAATTTTGTATTTCCTGAATGCAGTGCTACTCAAGGTCTCCGACCATCATGACATCTCAGTGTCTGAATCACTGAATGGTTTGGGTTGTAAGGGACCTTAAAGATTATCCAATTCCAAGCCTCCTGCCATGGGCAGGGTCACCTTCCACAAGACAAGGTTGCTCAAAACCCCAACCTGGCCTTGAACACTTTCACAGATGGGTGTGCTGATTTAAAGGTAAACTGGTGGGAGAAACGAATGCAACTCAAGAGATTACAAGTTGGAGTTACAATTTACTAAAAAAAAAAGATTATAATAAATGCAATGAGAGAAAACTGGTTTTAACCCCCAAAGACAGATATTTAACCCAGTACCCTAGGACAAGAACAGAACAGTGTTCATTGACTCCTGTGCTGAGCACCATGTGGACCCCTGGGGTGCAAAGCAAAAGGAAAAGGAAACCTGTTGGTGCAGATGATGGCCACAGTTCTGTTGAAGTAATGATCACAGTCTTGTCAAGAGTGGCAGTCTCAATCCTGTTGAAGTTCTGGTCCTCCTCTGTATGAGTGGTACCAGAAGTCCCAAAACTCCAAGATTATATATGCTCAGATTCAGGTGGGAATGTCCCGTATTTCCCCCAGGGCGAAGAGTTTCACAATGGGTGATTTAACTCCATGAGTCATGGGATATTTTTTGAATCTCTGATGGTCTAGGTCATTACATTTTCCTATTATGCCAGTCCAGTATGGCCCATTAGCAGAGATGACCCCTCAGGCTGGTTTTGAAGGTGCTAATGCCTCTCAGGAGGGGAGTTATCAGAGCTGAGTCATTGATGTGAAACAAAGAAATACTCCTTGCAGAGTTCTTTAACACTCAGTTTGTAGCCTTCGGTGTCAGTTGTGCCCTGGGCACTGCTGCAAATGATCCATTATGAACAGTCCATCAGAAATGACACAGAGGGTGTAGACTACATAGTTTTGGCTATATCCACATAGTGATAAACTGGTCCCGGTCCCTGTAACTAGGACAATGGAGCATCCACAACTTCTCTGGGCAACCTGATTTCCACTGCCTCACCACCCTCAAAGTAAAGAATTTTTTCCTAGCATCTAATCTAAATCTACCCTCCTTCAGTTTAAGGCCTTTCCCCCTTGTCCTACACTACCCATGTGAAAAGTCCCTCTCCATCTCTTTTGTAGCCCCCTTTAAGTACTAAAAGGCTGCTATGAGGTCTCTCTGAAGTTTTCTCTTCTCCAAGCTGAACAACCCTAACTCTCTAAGCCTGTCTCCATAGTGGAGGTGCTCCAACCCTCAGATCATCGTTGTAGTCCTCCTCTGGATTTGGTCCAGCATGTCCATGTCCTTATATTGGGGACCTCAAAGCTGCATGCAGTACTTCAGGTGGAGTCTCATGAGAATTGAGTGGAGACTCACCTCCCACAACCTGCTGGCCACACTGCTTTTGATGCCGCCAAGGATATGGCTGACTTTTTGGGCTGCAATTGCACATTGCCAGCTCATGTGCAGCTTTTCATTCACCAACACCCCCAAGTCTTTCTCTTCAGGGTTGCTCTCTAAATGTATGTATACATACTGTGAATTAATTTGTGAAGCTCAAACATATTTAGGTATGAAAGACTGATAAGGGTTCAACTCAAAGATTTTTTTGATACATCCAATTAACTGTATTAGAACTGCCTAAATTACTTTTCTGGTCAAAAGTTACAAAACTACATTTTCTCTACAGCTGGACACTGCTCATAGCTGAATATCCTTTCATATAGTCTGCACCAGCCTTTTGAGATAATTTTGGATTTATGGATAAGTCTTCCAGATTAAATAGGACGAGCTTACTGCTACCTGTGAGTACAGGAGATCCTAAACAAGGTTATTTTTGACAATATTTTAGGTATATGTGCCTGAAGGTTGAGTTCAAGCAAGTTCACCTTCGTCTTGGCCTGGAGTAGCTCAAGCAATTACATACACTTAAAAGCCTGATTTTATTAAATGTCTAGCACCAAGAACCAGTAAACCAGATATTGTACCTGCAGGCACTACAATTAGGACTGATGATTGCAGTTGTGTAAAGTCATTGGCACTACATGATTATTTCAGTTTTCAAGCAGTGATCTGAGAAATATTGCTTTAGTATTTGATTTTGTTATATAGACTGCACAGAAAAAAACAAGCCAGGTTATATTTAAAATGTAGGTAGAAGGTAAATAGAAGGAGAAAAATAATGCAAAACGTATTTTCTTCTACTGAGAACTCCCTTTGGGATTATTTGAGAAGTCTTTTCAGCCTAGCTGGCCATTCAGTACAGAATCGTTGAGTTTCACCTATATTATCATACTGTCAAGATGCCGGCTCTAGCCAAGAACTTATTGACTTGAAATAGCAGCAGAAATTAAGTCAGCCTAAAAGCATTACAGATTTGTAAAACAATAACTTTGCCAAACACTTACAATGCTGTCATAGTATTTGCCTATTCCTTCATGCAATTAGATGATTAAAGGGAAAACATTTGTTCATACTTCGTTTACATTTATTAAAGTCCTAGTGTATCTCATTCAAGGAAAGGATATATTCAGGAAAAAATAAGTTAAATTTCAGAAATTAATAAGTAAAAGTAATTATGCTTATTCTTGTACATTAATGAACTTCAAGCAAATCTGCACCAAAAATGGATATTAATTTGTCTCTAAAAATATCTATTTGGAGAGCATTAATAAATTATGACCTTGATGTACTAGGGCAAATTCAAATGGATTTTATTTTTAATAAAGGAAAAGTCAGCTTTTGAATGACATGGAGCTTATTTGTTAGCTCCTAGCATTCCAGAAAAGTGTTCAAAAATAATATTCAATGTAGTGAAACATCATCTGGAATGTCATGTAGATACATGGTTCCTCACACTTAAGAAGGGCACTTGGAATAAATGACAATGGGATGATCAAGGAAAGTATCTTAGAGCTGTTTAATACCGAAGGAGACTCAAATAATTTGGTCTGTTGCCCCATAGTAGCTATGGCTGCTTTTTATAAATATGTTGGTTGTGTAATCACCATAGAGGGAGAAGAAATGCTTAATTAAAAGCAAAAAAGGAAGGAATTTGGTAAGTTTTGAATAATCAGGTAATCATTATCTGAGAGGTGATTAAGGAGCTCCTGCTATATATCTTATTTGATAATTCGAATTTCAAGCCTACCTGACCTTTTTCATTAGGCTACATTTGGATTATCATTTGGTTTTTTTGTGGATTTTTTTGTTTGGTTGGTTTTTTTGTTTGTTTTCCTTTTTTTTTTTTTTTAATTTTATAAATCTCTACATGGTATTTCTAAAGTGTTTAATAATCAACTACCATTAAATCAAGGACCTAGTTTCCAGGAAGAATCTATATGTGTATATGTACATATGTACATATACACATATGTGTGACATTAGATAATACCTCATGATTACATTTTTCTAAAATTAGAACAGATGCTAAAAATTCCTTTTTTGTTCTAGTTCATACATGTTATCTGTTTTAGAAAAATCTGTCAAACTATAGGTTCCCTGCAAGTTTTTTGAAGTCAAGTTTCTTGGAATAAAAGGAACAAATGTAACTTTCTAAGTAGCTTCTTTTGGCTTAGTTTTTATTTGAGGCAGATATTAAAAATGGTGAGACTTTTCTGAAATTATTCACCACAGCAGACATAGTCCTTTCAAATTTACTGCCAGTTATGAACTTGAGTAACACACCTCAATGCCCTGATTAGTTTTTGTTTTCACTCCCTTCTGATTATTGGTAGGAATGGAATAGAGTGATAAGGATACTCTTTCTAATGTATCTGATTTTGAGAGACAGTTTACTTCCAATTCTTTGTTCATTTGGTTTTGTTAAATTAATCTAGGTATTAGCTCGCTCAGTCTTTAAAAAATAATTTAGAGAACTCATCTACCTCATCCCTTATTTTCTTCAGGATCCTCTGTTTCTCACAGAGATTTTGTAACACTGTCTTGACTGAGGTCTGAAATACATGGCGAAAATTCAGGGTAATTGAGGGAGAAGTTAACATGTATAAACAGATTTTGTTCCCATCCTGTTCACCTTGTGTACCTTTTTAATCTGAATATGGGCTATGTTCTGAAGATTTTTTCCTTCATTTTAATTGGGAGTTCAAATTCTAAGCATCATTTGTTTGAATTTTCTTTTTTTTTGAACTTTTTAAAGTATACTGAAGTCTGTGTCCTATTTCTACTGAAACCTATAGCATGTACTGCATGAGGAACACCATGTTCCTCAGAGAGCCTCATAGCCCTTTGTAGTCTCTGGTAGTGATTACATGTAAAAGCCCAATGGTCAAAAAATTATTAACAAATATGACCTTGAAGATGTCACTTTCACTCTGGGCAAAGGTGAGGGGGAGTGGAGAAGAGTAGTTATTTTTCCTGTTTAATGGATAGTGAGTTTAATTTGCCTAAGATTATGCAACAGAACCAATGGCTGAGCTTGCGGATACAATTCTTGTCTCATCTAAGTTGATCAAATTCAATTAATCTAATTTACTTCAGCACAACCAGGGCTTCAGCCCAAGTCTCCTGACTGATGGTGTTGAAGATTAATTACAAAGCAATGCAGTGAACTAGTGTATGATGGTGTTACAATAATTTTCCTCAATCAGAAAATTTTTCTGTCATGTCCTAATAGTATTCAAAAATGATTTAGCAACCCTAGCGGTGCTCATTATAATAACCACATTGTTAGGTTGGTGTTCTACCACCTTCACAAACAAGATGTTCAGCACTAAGTTTTGTATGAAATTTGTGTCCTTAAAATGAAATGTCTTAAAAAATTATTTAGTCTGTCAATGATATCTACATGATTTAGACTGTAAAATTCTTTAGACTATTGTGGAATGATAAACATTTTTATTTATGATCAGAATGATTTTTCAGGACTGAACAGATTTATATTTGAGAAATCAGTTAAGTAAATAGATATTTTTAAATCTCGCTACTAGGAAAACTAAAATTTTTTCTTTTTAATAATCTCTATATCTCTGTTTTCCTTCTAAATGGCAAAGTGGGTGAAATTGTATCATAAGCTGTTCTGGTATCTCTGCTCATATTGTGAAACACCCATTTTCATGGGTGCAAGGGAACATGTCTGCAATGAGACCAGAAAATTTGATTTTGAAGAAAAACTATCCCTATGAATAACTTCTGTCATTATCTTTAGATTCACAAGTTTGTTTGCAGTATCAAACTGTGGGTGTAAAACAGAAAACTAAAGGTTATGTGCAAAAGCAACAAATTAGAAAACATTCTGACACAATTTTGTTCTCATCTTCTTCCTGTAGAGAAAAAAAATCTTTTATGAGTGTTAATCTTTTAAGCTGTTTTGTGAACTGAGGTCATTTGTGATGCATTCTAGGAAGATGAATTTTGTACTGGCTACAGGCCATCATCATGGTGTACTATGAAGAAAGTTGGTATTGTTGTGTAATGGTCTTAGTTCATTTAACTGGACCATTACATTCTGATAAAAAGACTTTATTATGGGAACCTTAACTTTGGGACCATCAGAATTTCCTGAGGAACAGCAGAAGAATAGGCACTGTTAATGTCTAGTAAAACTGAATACCCAAAGAAGACTCTTTCAGTTCAGAAAACATCCAGATTTCGTGTAGGAGCAACTCTACCATTAAGGCTTAGAAACGCACATAGAAAGTATTTTGTTACTATATCTTGCAGAAAAGACAGCATTTCTTCATTCTGCTTCAAATTTTCTTAGATAGCCAAGCATATATTTGTAGGTATTAAAAGATGTCTTTCATTACTGTGTCTGTCTTTGAATGTCTGTGCTGTAATTTGTTTTACTTTCACCATGAAGAAAACTACCATGTTTACCAACTCACTGTATGTTTATTTCCATTTTGGTTTGCTAAACACCGATTAAGAACAAAAAATTAATTTTGAAAACCCAACTATTTATAAAACTGACCAGTAAAGAGCTAAACAAAATGGGTGCCTTATTTTCCCTAGCAACAGTCATGCACAGTAATACATGTCACAATAGTTTTTAAAAAAGATGGTTCATGTTTAGGTTTAGTTATCAAAATCCACAGTATATAGGCTGACAGCTTTTGAAATACATAAACTATTTCTGTCTTTTTCGTTTCCATAGCAACTGAGTGCTCAAAGCTTTAGTTTTACACTTGAGGAAGGAAAAAACACCCTCTCAGAGTAGGATCTGGAATAGTCTGGAACAAAAGAAGAATAAGGGGAATAGAAAATTATGCAACTACACTGACATCACCACTCTCTCCCTCAAAATAACCCAAAAAACAACCAACCCCAAACAAGTCTAGTACAAAGCTTTTTTTCCCTTGCTTTAATGTTATGATTTTTTTTTTAGTTGGTGGGTGTTTTTTTCTTTGGACATTAACGTAATCAAAGGCTGGCCCCTTTCATTGTGTAGTGCTTTAGGAGAGTAAAATGCTCGCACTGACATTTATTTAGATGATCACTGTTCAATTTGAAATGGAATTTCATTACAAACAAAAGCTTAATAGATATTCTGTATCTTCTTGCATTTAAAATATTGCTATCCATAACTGCATCATTAAGAGTCTGTCAATGTTTCTAGTTTGAATTGTTTTGATTAAAAACCTATCTTAAAGAGGAATGCTGTTTGTTTCAAAATATTTTAGTAAGATTTGCCACACAAGGGAGACTATTTTACCAAATTGAAAGGGATATTTATGCATATGTAGAAGCACATCTATTTAAGTTGCAAAAGATTCATTGGAAACAGAATTGAAGGAGAAACAACAAGATAATGGGAGTTACGGAAGGCATCCCCTGGATAATACATGAATAGGAAGATTCTATGGGGTTTTTTCCCAGCATGCTAAATTTTACTGTTTATTTCTTAAAAAAAAAAGAGTAAACGTAAGAGAACTTCCCTAGACAATTGATCTCCAACAAGAAGAACTAGCAATGCATATTCAACAAATGTAGAAATTTGACTGCTTTCAGGCATTCCTGGGAATGGATTTAATATTTTCCGTCCGTGCAAATATGCAGATTTCACTTTAGTCTTACTCACTGATTTGTCAAGTATATACAATATTCATGAGAGAAGACATAATAATGCTACATAAAATATACAAACAGATTTTAAGTGCAGTGGAACTAGTTTGAGCACACTATTCTGTACCATTTCTGCTGTAAAATTAACTTGTATGTAATAATCCTTCCTTGACAAGAGGTGCAATTGGAATAGATCCATTGTCAAAAGACATTCTACTGATTTCAAACTGAACTGTTCTTGAGTTATATTATGCAAATTGAAGACATTAAAGATACGTAAAACGTGATTTTAAGTTCCAAAGACTTCATTTGTCAAAAACACAGCCTCTAGGACAAGGGGACTCCAGAGCAGTACTAAAAGCGGGATCTCACCACAGAGGACCGGGGGGTACAATCACCTCTCTCAACCTGCTGGCCACCCTTCTTTTGACGCAGCCCAGAATACAATTTGGCAATGCTATTGGATTCTACCTTCTCTGTAATAGTGTCAGATTTTCTCAGAAAAATATTCCACTGCTTTACAGGCCAATGTTTCAGGTATGCATTGTGTGACATAGTTATGATGAAATTTTCAGAGTCTAAAGTTATTAATTACAAAACTGCTTCTGAAGTGATTTGGTACTAAAGCTGCTGATTTTCAGAAGTACCTAAACAACATAACCATGTTATGAAAATCTTTGCGGCAGCTGATCAGTATAACTAGTTGCCTAATAATTGTAAAATCTAACCTTAGATATGTGCATATTAAAAACCAATCCATTACCCTTTACAAGACTGATGGCCATACCTTCCAAAATATTTCCACAGAGAACTCTAACTAAAAAATTGTTTAATTAGAGCTTAAGTATCTTTGAAGATATGAGCGTTCAACAGTTTTTGAACGATCTGTTCATAAACATAAAATACTTTGTGTATCCAAACTTTCTCTTAAGTGGTTATACAAAACATATCATTATTAGTCAGTTTTGTACAGTGAGTTTTAAATTAACTAATAAAGCATATTTAATGAGAAAGGACAACAGTATGAAGTGATTGACTAAGGTTTAAAATTCCTGTCTTCTTTCTATCTTGTGTATTGTTGTGACTGTTTAGAAAAACCAAAATACTTTAGCAAACTAGCATTGATGTTGACTTTTTTTCCTGCTCGGATATATGGTTCTGGGATTCTATGGACACAGTTCTAACCTTGGTAAATATTGAATAGGTTTTGCATAAATGCAGTCTTTTCAAATCTTTCTCTGTTATACTCTCATGTACTCTTATCTCAGTGCTCCATGGCATTGCTGTTTCATACATCATGTCAAGAAACGAGGCTGATCCATAATAATATTACTTCCAGAACAGAGATCCAAGTAATGACACTGAAGACAAGTTTGCATAGCTTTTCACAATAAGGGGCTTTTGGTACAGAAAGAAGTTGCAGTTATTCCCTTCAGTGCAGTTCATTGTGGAGTATTATCAGAAGGTTATATTTCTGTATACTCTATGTTTCTACCTTTTACATCAGAATAGGCAAACCAAAGGTCTTAAGTAGAATATAACTTGTATAACTCAAGAGGAAATTATGAAGAAATCCCTTGTCACCAAAACTATCTCTTGAAGAAATCTGGTGGATTTACAGCTCTCTGTAATCATGGTCAAATTTAGTTTTTAGCTACGAACCTGTCATTCTAAAAATTATTCTGGTGGTATTGTCATGTATTATTTCAATATGCCAATGTACAGAGCTATAATCTATAGAGGAAAATAAATTCTCTCTCAAAACTTCTGTAAAAAGTCTGTTCATAATAATTTTTCTAAGCAAATAATTTTTCTAAGCAAATTCTCTCCTGAGAAATTAAAGAAGGGGTATTTTTGGAACTAGTGGTAAAATGGAGGAATGTTTTTTTTATCCATAAATTCCTCCAGAACTTTGCAATGCTGCTTAAGTGGATGACTCTGAAAGAAATCAAGTGATTCTTCTACACATTTTCTTGAGTACAACTAAGCTGTATATAGAGAATAAGATTAAAGTCTTTGAGGTGTCTTAGTTTTGAAGATGCAAACAGGCCAGATCTTATCCTTCTTGCTCTTCTAACTCTTCTTTCTCCCATGCAGGCGGATTGCCATAACATCTGATAATATCTGTATGTGGTTCAATGTCAGAAATGACCACTGTTTAAACAGAAGGAATATTTGTTATGTCAACAGAATAAAATAATAATAATTAAAAAATATTTGTCCTGTTGAAATACCTCTTCCATTTTCTTTAAGATATTGTTTTCAAAACCTATGGAGGAAGTTATGATGTGCAATGGAGGAGAAATAGAACATCTTTAGTCATAATATAATCAGTGTTGCACAGAATCAAACTATAACAAAATGTAAATATAATGTAAATATAATGTATGGAATGTAAATGTAAATATAAGTAGAATACACAAGCCATCTAAATTGAAATATAATTGGCTTAGCACCAATAATATGATGCAGAAAGAAAATGCCAGATCGTTAGGTTTTACTTTGGTTGTGAAACAGGTAAATTACTGAATCTTTTTTACTATCTGTCTTTTACTTCAGTAAAATTTTCTGGGAATGAATTTGACTACACTGTATGGTTTTATAATGTTTTAAATCATACCACCTTTTGGTCTTTTTTAGTATCTTTTTTCAGGTAAGTATCTTAGGTATTTCTCTTTTTTTATTGTCAGCTAATGCATTCTTTTAAGCACATAACAAACATGAAGAAAATGCTTTCGTTAATTTTCAGACTGCATTTTTTACTGTTTAATGTTTCAAACAAAACTCTAGATTTAATGGAAGAATTCAAGGCACAGAATAGCTCTACTCTTGTTAAATGCAATGACTGACCACAAGATGTCTTGAAACAGCAAGCTATATAAATGCTAATAAATGACCACTGCGTGAATGTAGTACCAAAATGGAACACAGACATGCACAAAAATAAAGAAATGAGACCCATCCCCCTTCTTATCCCTCTCTGAGTAAACATTCTTTTCTTCATAGAATCTATCTATAAAGCACACAAAAAGAACAGAATCAATTATTAGCCTTTTATACAAGCTTGAAATGGCACTATACTCTTATTTCTCTTTCTTTTTTAGTAACTTTTATGACCCTTTCCCAGTATAATTTCTCAAATCACCAGTAGCTGTTCTGTAGTCTTCATTAGATGTTCAGACTTTAAAGCAACCAGAGATTATAGGGCACAAACATGTTGATGTTTGCATGGTTATAATGTATTTGGACATTTTTAAGGACCTATATGCATTTAAGAAATTTATGATTAAAAAAATGTTTGTGCTGGTCCATTTCTTTGGCAAAGAATGATTGTCTGTGTACAGTATCATCATTTCTACATTCCTGAAGACTATGGGACCTCTGACCCCACAGAAGAGAAAAAAAAAAAAAATCAAGTGACACCAAGTGAAGGAACCACTGCAAGGTGGATTTTCATTCTTAGTCTGAGGGACAATAGAGTGTCTTTTTAAAATTTAAAGCAGAAAGTGGGAAATAAGTGATGGAACTGAGGGTATAAGGAAATGGAGGACCACTGAAGAGTGAAAATAATATAGAAATAATACTCCATGTAATATAACAATATATAAATTATGCAGGCCACCAAAGTTAAGAGACTCTCCAAATCAGAAGAAATATGTAGGTAAATTTACCTTTGACTATTTTTATCCTCTTGCCTCTGTGTTCATTCTGAAATACGCAAATGTGTCTCTCCAAATGCAAATACAGATTAAGAATCTGAAATGATCCTGCACTAGGGTATATAGAATGGTGATGTTATTTCAACTACTAAGATTCAAGAGGTTTCACTTATACTATTGGAACATTTGAGTTTGTCAGTATTGCCTAACAAGAATACTAAATTATCTCTCACAAAAATTTCTGCCAAGATGAAAAGGTGTATCTTTTAACATAAATAAAACTATCAGGAATGGAATTTTGATAACAGTGTCAATCTTGGCATAAAATTTCAAAGCGAAATGTTACTGAAACTTTAGGGATAAAATAACAACTGAAATTGGGTCCTGACAGAAAATTTTCACTTCTTCCAAACCAGAATTTGAGAGGGAACAGCTCCAAGTCAGAATTAAAAATGTTGATTTTGAGATGCACTTTCTTCCTAAGGGCAGTCAGAGCCACAAGCTCTGTATTTTCACAAACAGATCCATACTTAGCTATTGGTATATGGCAGATACCACTAAGACAAACATAGGTGTTTCAGGAAATTGTCATTACAGTACACCAAATTCCATGTTTCAGTTTGGCAGTTATGACAAAACTAAGAACACTTGGGTATGTGCTCTGCAGTGTCAGAACCCCATTCAGTTACAGTGACTAGATTTGCAGATTTTCTACCATTATTAATTTTAGTTTTAATTAGAGTCTAACTAGACTCTTCTTTTTTTCTGATTTGACTTTTTGTGTTAAAAAGCAGATTAAAACTTTTTTTTTTTTTCTCCACATAATCACAGAATTCATGAAGCTTGAAAGGACCACTGGAGGTCATCTGGTCCAACTTCCCTGCTCAAGAAGGGTCACCTAGAGCAGGATGCCCAGGACCATATCCAGATGACTTTTGAAATCTCCGAGGATGAAGATTCTACAACTTGGCAACCTGTTCTGGTGACTGAAATTAGTGAGCAATTGAACCTTGTAAATCTTGTTTGAAAGTGCTGGATGAACTCAAGGATCCAAACCTGTAAGTTTAAGATTTTAATGTCGCACTGTATTTTATTTGTGGAGAGCTCTTATGAATGTAGATCCACTGAGGACCTGATCACATAAATAATGTTTCTTTGTGTGCTTCTCTTTTACTAATGAAGCTTTTCAAACAACATCCTGACTCAATTATCTGAGATTTGGGTATAAAAGGAAAGCTGGAAGAGATATTGTAGAATTGCTTCCTGTATCTCACTTAAAGATGTCACAGTGTGTTGACTATGCATAATGCCAAATAGCATTCTCAAACCTGGTCATTAATAAGCATTCCTGAGAAAGGGAGTGCAGCTGTCTAAGAATATGTAACAGCATTGGTCTCAGTCAGGTACAGATGACACAATTTTTCCACATGACTGTGATTCATCTCTTGAATTGGTTAATTTTAGTCACTTCTGAGAGAATTATAAATTTTCTAAATATATATTTTTTAAAAATTTTATTTGTCAATTACCTTAAGAGGTTTCTTAAGAAAATAATTAAAAGAAAAATAACGTTTTGACCATAGATAGATTTTAGAAATGTTGATGAGTAAATTCAGATTTATTCTATACATTCTGTATAGGAACTGTAAAAGAAAGAGATGTGTTTGCAATCAAGACTGTTTGCTACCCCGCCTAGGTTTGACCAACGGGATTTTCAAATGACTTTTATTTTTGGTAAACACAGGAGAACAGGAAAAATGTGAGAAGGGACGGATGGTAAGTTTATTCTTGTAAAAGATAGAGAAGTTATATTTGTTGAGTAAGTACACTGTTCAGATTCACAGAGAGAGTATGCCCTCAATTTCACTGCACTATACCAATGTTCATTCAACTGACGAAGTTCACAACTCAAAGGGCAACCTACACTTTGTTCTAAGTTCCTGCTGGAATGGAAAACCTGACAGGGGGAAACTTGCACAAAGGATATTGTGCTGTTAAAGTTTGTTCAAAGTGACAGTTGTCAGATCTCTTTGAAATGAAATTGAAAAGGAAAAACCAATTTTCTCTGAGAACAAAGTTCAGCTCATTTGGTGTGCCTTACATGTCTAATTCCCTTCCCTGTAAAAGAAATTTTGACTAGGTCTATTTGAAAATGTAGTTTATACTAGTACAAGCATAGCTTACAAAGTTAAATTCTAGCTAACATAATATTTACAGACAGTAGGTAAAAATGATTTTTTTCTGTTTAGAACAACATAAATGTCAAATTGTGCTAAAAGGATTAAATGTTTGTATTTTGTCTGACCAAATGTGTTTTTTAAGGCTTTGAATTAAGATAGACAACATGATTCTTAGTGGCTTTTTTTATTCACCTTTTCAGTAATGAATAAATAGTGAGATTTCAGGAGTGAGTTGAGCTCCTAGGAAACAAGTTACTTAGTAAAAATTCAAGCATCAAAAGAAGATAAGCAGTAAATCCAAATCTACTACATATTTTTAGAGATTTCCAATATATATTCATTTGATTTTTAGTAAGATTGTAATAAAATATAAATATATAATATAATAAAAAAGGTTTATTAATTATAAAATTCTTTGATCACAGAATCACCGAATATGTTGAGTTGGAAGGTACCCACAAGGATCATCGAATCAAACTCCTGATTCTGCACAGGACCATCCCCAAGAGTCACACCATGTGGTCGAGAGTATCAACCAAACACTTCTTGAATTCTGTCAGGCTTGGTGTTGTGACCACTTACCACTTACCAGGGGAGCATGTTCCAGTGCCCAACCAGCTTCTGAATGAAGAATCTTTTCCTAATATCCAACCTAAACCTCCCTGACACAACCTCAGGTCATTCCCTTGGGTCCTGCCACTCGTCACCACAGAGAAGAGATCAACGTCTAGCTCTCCTCTTCCCCTCCCGAGGAAGTTGTAGACTGCAATGAGGTCTCCCCTCAGTCTCCTCTTCTCCAGGCTGAACAGACCAAGTGACCTCAGCTGCTCCTCATATGGCTTTCCCTCAAGCCCCTTCACCATCTTCATTGCCCTCCTTTGGACACTCTCTAAGAGCTTAATATCTTTCTTATATTGTAGTGCCCGAAACTGCACACAATATTCAAGGTGAGGCCACACCAGCGCAGAGTAGAGTGGGACAGTTACCGCCTGATACCCCCCAGTACATGGTTGGCCCTCCTGAATGCCAGGGCACTGCTGACTCCTGTTCAGCTTGCTGTCAACCAGGACCCCCAGGTCTCTTTCTGTGGCACTGCTTTCCAGTATCTCATTCCCCAGTCTGTACGTACATCCAGGGTTGCTCCATCCCAGGTGCAGAATTTGGCACTTCTCGTTGTCGAATGTCATATGGTTGGTGATTGCCCAGCCCTCTAATTTGTCAAAGTCTCCCTGCAGGGCTTTCTTGCCTTCGAGGGAGTCAACAACTCCTCCGAGTTTTGTGTCATCTGCAAACTTGCTTAATATCCTTTCTAGTCCTCGAGTCCAAGTAATTTACGAAGATTTTGAAGAGCACAAGGCCTAAAACGGATGTATATGATTATAATTATGAAAGCATAAGTTGATGAAAACAACACCTACTTTATGAAAGGATTGAATATTTGGATAGAGTAGACATTTGTATGTATTGAAAAATTAATTCAAAATATACAATGGTTATGTTTCAGAGTGTGTTGGAAGAGATAGCTAACTATCTAGTAGTCTGCAAGATATTTCTATTTCTCCCTGTTTTTTATGGAAAGGGGTTTTATCCACTGTGGTACTTGTAAACACATAATATACAAATGCAAAAATGGCATATTTGATCTCAGGACTAGATTCTTGAAATATATTTAATACCTACTTTAAGAGCAACATGTCTCTGTCACTCTATATGTATCAAAGCCTTTCTGTATAAACAGAATGCCTATGCTCAAGAAAGACCGTCTCAATCCATATATCCATTGAGAGCATTTTTAGAAAGGACAGTGACTCAACTGGTTTGGAAAAATCTGGTTGGCTATGCTAGTAAATACTCCTTATCAATTATAACCAGGTTAACAACCTATTTTATCACAGCTATATAGTAACCTGGGTCAGTTTTCCAGTTTAACATTATCCTTCAATGCTATGCTGAGACAGTCTGCTCTGAGCTGTTTCAGTCAATACCTGATCAGTGTGATCAGCTACTGGATCTAGGGAGTTGTCCACACTACAGCTTAAAAAGTAATTAATAATGCCTTGATGCATGAAATCTAATTATCTAACTGAAATTAAATTTGTTGTGGTAGGACTAATTTTGTAAGGTTTGGACTGTGGAGAGATGATACTCAAAAGGATCATGGAATGGTATCTGTGAGAAGCTTACTTTTCTGTCTCAACATAGTTTGTATGCAGATAATTGTGTAGTACCTGTATCTAGATAAGGTCTTGATTCAGATGAATTTTGACCCTGCTTAAGTATCTGTTGATTTGCCTAAAATCAAACACAAGTGTTAACTCAGAGTAACATTTGGGAACACACAAAATTGGACTTCCCCCCCCTTTTTTTTTAAAGTACATGACAGATAATGACAGCAAATAGTCTTTAAAGCTTTATTCCTTATTGTTTAAAAAGATAAGCAGACATCATAAGTCCAGATTAAAGAAACTGAGCATATATGTTAGAATGTTCATGATGTGTGTAACACACATATTGATAGCAGAGTCACAGAAATGATGAAACAATATTATCATCTGGGTGAAATAGTTGAACTCAAGTGAAAACCTGCATTCAGAAACAGTGGTTATTTAGAAGTAGAAATAGACATCATTGGCTCACTATCGCTTTTCAAAACAGTGCCTTTTCCTTCAACCCTGAAAAACTATCTGCAGAATAATTGTCCTTTGTTCTGTTTTCTGATGATGATAATGGTATGGTATCATTAGAAGTGAAAACTGTTCCCATTGAAGGGTGATAACACATTCTGGAAGGTTAACAGAACACACATATGCATCCCAAGTCTTAGGATGTTGGTTCCACATGCATCTGAGAAAGGAATGTGCTGAGTCATGCACATCAATGGACAAACACATTTAATTTTTATTAAAGGTACAGTTTGTTTTGGTAAAATGCTACTGAGAGCTGAGAATTTTCTCTTTTTTTTTTTTTTTTTCCCTAGTCTGTCCTGAAGCTAAGCATATTAACAACCTGGTTTGCTGCCAGAAGCAGAAAGTGACGTTTGGCTCAACCTCTTTCCAATGGGTGAATCACTGCCAGTTCACATCATGTTTTGCATTGCTGCAAAAACATCAACAGACTGGCATAACAGAAGTCGATTAAGCTTCTGCTTAGTTTGCAGATTGGCAAACAGATGAGTATCACTGGTATTTCAATTATTGGTGAGCCACTGGTCTCTTCAGGGTATGAAAGAAACTGAAATAAGTTCAGACCTGGGAACCTCAACAGTATTAGAACATTTACTTTGAATTACTCCTTCTGTGACAGAATTTCTGATGAAAATGGAGTTCAGAAAATATCAATATACTATGAGTGTGTTACTGTAACATGTCAGGTAGTCATAAGGCTGGAAAAAAATAAGCCATTTTAATCACAGAATTTTCTGCTTGTTAGAAACGGTGTATTTTTAGAGAGGAGAGATATGTGTACATTTATAATGGAGCACTTTGAAAAGATGCATTTTTGTGGTTAATTTTGTGCAATTAAATTTCAGGTAAGGATGTGGTTTAAACCTGAGTTTGCCTGGATGAATCTGATACCCTGACAGTAAAAGAAAATGAAAGTAAGCCAGTACAATTCCTTGCTTGATCTGTAAATCTTATTTGAGGTTCATGTTTGTGGGGAAAGAAAAAGTCAATCCAATGTTACAGGTAAAGCATTCTTTGGTATGATAGGCTTACATGGTTATGTCTACCTGGTTTCAATTGACAGAAATAGCTGGTGCATTTCTCCATTCGTGTATAATATTGCAAAAAATAATTTGTTTAAGCAGTAGGTCAGCTAATAGGTAATCTTCTTTCAAAGAAGGGATGATACAGGGCTGTGATGTGGTGAAACCGAAGGTGGCATTCCTCAGAAAAAAAGGAGGGGAATAGCCTAGGGAGGTAAGGACTGAGTGTGAACATACCTGTGGCACTTCAGGGTGTTACACAAACTGCTGATTTGACAACAGGCTGAAAAAGAGTAGCTATGTTTGCTTTTATAGATGATAATGTCAACAAGGTTCAAAAGAGGGTGGGGATGAAGTGAAACTGTTCTTTGACATATATGTGCTTGATAAATACAAAAAGAAGTGTCTTGTATTTTCATTAGATATTGAATTTCATGAAGTATCAACAGAATAGGTTTACTTGGGCTTCTTTTGGGCAGGGGGTTTATATTTTTCAGCCTCCACAAAATAGTCAATTACAAAACGGTCTTTTATCACCCTTAGCACTGAATGGTATCACCAAATGGCATAAATTTTCTGTATGCTAAGCACATTAATATTTTACATCCAAATTTAACATGCTTTTCTTTTTTCATTTTTTACTCAAGATTAACAACCTGCCTGAGTTTATTTTATTGCATGCTATTTCAGTTTTCTGTAAGCTTCTCTCCTAGGTTTAAAACCTAAGATCTTTTCTTCAATGTTTTCTTAACTGGAAGAGTTTAGTTCATTTTCCATCAGAAAATTTGTCTTTAAGCATCAGATTAGCCATTAAGTATGACATGTTTCAAAGAATTATAAGTATTAGTTAATGAATTTGCTCAACTATATAAGCAATATTTTTTCCTGAAGACTTCAGAATTACTGAGGAGCTATTAAAAGGGGCTGGGGGAGCAAACACTCCAGTCTTTTCACAAGAAATTTTACACAATGGTCTCTTCAGTAAACTCTTCTTTTACTATTGAAATAATAGAACAAATACTAAACCATGAAGACCTAATAAAAAAACAGTGGAAATTTTTTCACTGATTTTTGTTGAGCTTACAGTAGCTTGTCTATGTTAGTATATCTATCTAGGAGGAGAAACAAAAAAAGCAAGTAAAATGGACTCATGGAAAGATCTTGTCAGTCACTCAGCATTTTAAATTGAATAAAAGAGAGAGTATATGACAGAAAGTAGTTTCAGATAGTTAAGTGAAGATCTAGACACATATCTGGATTTGTGATACCAATTTTCTCTGATTTTTTATGTGAAATATTACAAAGAACATTATAATGGGTAAAAAGAGAACATGTAGAAAAAAATCACTATTAAATTGCAAGGCTACATTTATTGGGATATAACAGATAGTTAAATTAGGCCTTTAATTAATGGATTTAATGGATTAATGATATTGAAGAAGAAATACATGAACTAATTACATCATAACCTGATGATAAATTGAGGACCGAGAAATATAGTGAAATGAGAGTCAGAGACTTTTTTAGAGAAACCAAAATAGTACAGAGTAAATATACATGGTCAGTATGAAGCACTGGGGAAAAAGCCTTGAAAATTTACAAAAGCAGAAGACCATGTGTGATAGTTTCAGTTTAGGTCTTCCTGGAGACCAGCTTGTAACCAGGGAAGTACCCTATGTTCCCAGTATTCCATACGATTTTTTACATAAACCAGGGTATAAATAAGAAGGAGAGATGAGGATCTTTCTTCTTCTCTTCCGATGGACTTGAAGAAAGCAGCTCGCAGTGACTCCTGCAACTGTGGGGAGTGTTGGGCCCGTGGTTTGTCGAAAGGCCGCTGCCTTCTTTCTGAGTTCAGAGGGAGATGTGGTGATTGTGGAGTGGACTGAGACGTTTCTGTTCTCTCAAGGAAAGTATTGAGATTTCGTTTATTAATCCTTTGTTAGTTGGGTATATCTGGGGTTTTTTTCTGGTTTTGGTTGGTGGAGGTTTCTTTCTTATGCATATATAGTCTTTGTAATTGTATATAAATGTAATATAAGTGTAAATATATTTATATATTGCTTTAGCTCTCTTATTTCGGTTTTCTTAGTATTTTTTTCCTCTTTTCCCTGGTTTTTTTGGGGGGAAGTTTCTGCTGTCGTAGTGGGGACTTGGCAGGGAGCCAGCTCCAAACCACCACACCATGCAACAGAAATAAGTTTAGAGTAAAACTACTCAAAAAAGCAGATTTAGTCACATGTATACAAAGGACAGGTGATTAGCAGGATCAGATCCTTGAACTGTATCCTGTCACATAAAAATCGGTGACATTAAGACCTCTTGACTTCAGTGGTGAAAGAACAGTCACATAAAATAATGTTTATAAGAAATACTTACTTTTGACTTGGATAGGAGGTGCTGTGATATAGAAAGAATGCAATACAGTTGGTTTTCTTTACATCTCAATCTGGGTGTTTACGACTGCAGAAATAATGATTGTACTTAGGAAAGGAAAACTAGGAAATAAATGATTTTTGTAGCCTTCTCCCATATGAACGTGAAGCAGAAGATCTGATTTTGAGTCATAGTTTTCAAAAGTTACTTCTAGACCCTGGGATATTGAGCTTTAGCAGCACATTTAGCCATTACTGACATCAGAATTACAATTCCGAACACATTTTTATAGTTACATTTTCTTTCCTAAGACAAAGTTAAAGAATTGGATTTTTTCTGACACTTGTAATAGTTTTACAAAGTGACAATGAGGTACATTCAATAAACACTATAAAATAAAAATTGCTTGGTTTATTTTGTAGTAGTATACACGTGAAACAGTGTTCTTCCCACTGCTGACAGTGACTTTTATGTGATCTTGGTCAATGTCCATTCTTAATCTGAGTGGGCTGAAACACACTCTTCTCATCTATTGTTCTAATTAATTTCTGTGTAAAATAAAGTTAATACTAATCTCAAAGTACTGGTAGAGATGTTTTAATTAATTTTTACAACATATCTTCTTTCTGACTCCAGTAAAATGAAGAGTTCTTTGCTTTTCATCAACAAACCTTGTTCTTTGTAAACTATATAGGAAAGGGAGAGTTTAGGGCAAGTGGATGGACAATTGAAAGCATATTATGGAAAAATACCAAATCATGGAGTTGTTACTTTGAAATCACAAAAAAACTTCCCAAAGGCTTTAATTTTTGAAGAAGTTTTAGGATTGTCTTTGATGTGATTGATTTTGCCCAAAGTTCTTCTAGCAGATGACAAATGTTGTCATTATTCTTGAAAGAATAAGAGTCTGTTGATGATGAATTTTGTATCAGACTAGATTCTAGATGGTTTACTTATAAAATCAGACAAAAGACAAAGTGATACAATAGTTGCTACTATGAAGATTAAAAGTGAAATTTTAGAATGCATAAATCTTGGCAGAAATGAGGTGATGCCTAAATGCCAATGTAAATAAACTGTACCTTAAGATCTTCACTCCATCTCCTATTTAAGTATTCTAATGTGTACTAAAAATCAGAGATTTTTAAAATTTGCTTTGAATTCAGGAGCACATTATATCTCTCTCCTGGATGTATTGATTCAATCATAATGTACAGACTCCTGAAGTGAAGAGTCCTGACAGTTCTAAACAGCTGTGATATCCGCCCACCCCCAATTTCTAAAAACAAAAAAACCCCTCACAACCCAACAACTTCCCATCCAAAACCCAGTATATTTTTGAAATTCTTTTTCTGATGCTAGATTTTTAAAACATAAAAATTTATTCAGCCAAATCAGTTCAGAGTCACTTTATTGTCTGATAATTATTCTGTTTAGTGGCACTGCATATTTACAATATACAATCCCAGCATTATTTTTGCCTTGATGACCTTATGTCATCCTCAGCGGATTTACACCATTGTGTGCTTTCTGCTAGGTGTTTTCCCATTAGCGCAGGTCAGATTCGGTTACCCTATAAAGCCAACAGACTTCTTTACCCAAATCCCTACCCATAAAGTCTGGAACTATTGAATAGGTTTGTCAGATATTCTTACAGATCAGTAATGAGTTTGAAATTAGAATGGAAGTGGTTTACCAGGGAAATAAAGGACATTGACTCAGCTTAAAAATAAGAAAAGATAATAGTAAGTGCTTAATGAATGATAGGAAAAGAAGGCCAAAACATCAGAAGTTATCCTTGCAGTGATGTAGATTCATGGCCACTTTTGGACTCTAGAAGGTTATTTCATAGTTCTTATCCTTTAGGTAAATAGAAGGTTTCTTCCAAACCATAGACTACATTACTTCATGTTGTGTTTAGGAATATATATAGTTATGTAAGTGCTGTCTATTAGCTTAAATAGCCCTTTACCTTTCCAGTGTTGGACAGGGAGCTGTAAAGCTAACATTCAATATATTTTGTTCCCTTGATGTATAATACAGTGTGGAAATGAAAACTTTTAATAGAAAGCATGTTAGTCCATACTCAAGGTACAAAATATGCAGGTTTTGAACCAGAAGTCAAACAACAGTTACTGAGAGACAGCACATGCACTCTGGGGACCAAAATGCATAATTTCTTTAATAATTGTATGGCAGTGAGATACATAAGATAGGTCATAGGTCAAATATATAAACAATGTAAAACTCTTATTTTACTCAGAAATAGCCTCTCTTAATATATTTGTACATTACAGTTGTAATAAGAGATTGTAATATGTTAGCTACTTCTTTCAAAGCAGTGCTCTGGATTTGAAGACAGCTAAACTCTGTATATTGTGCTTGGAGAGACAACTGGAAGTGAGAGAACTCATGGAATGAGACAAGGACAGTTTAATAGGTAAAGAAAAAGCAGTACTAACACACAAAAAAAAAAACCCCAAAACAAACCAAGAAATCCATTCACTAATTCAGGCTTCATCACACATAATGATTACTTAGGAAGATAAACACCATAGCTCTGAGTATTCTTCCTTTCTTTCTTTACCGTGGCTTTTATTGCTGAGCACAATCTCATATGGTCTGGGACATCCCTCTGGACGGTTAGAGTCAGCTGTCCTGTCTGTGTCCCCTTTCGTCTCCCAGCCTACTCAGTGGTGGGGCAGCATGAGAAATAGAAAAGGTCTTGACCTTGTGCAAGTACTGATCAGCAACAGATAACGCACTAGTGTCTTATCAACACCATATTCATCAGAAATCCAAATCACATCATCATACCAGCTACTGTGAAGAAAATTAACTGTATCCCAGCCTAAACCAGCACATCAAGTTAGCATTTTGAGAAATTCTGTATGTTTTAAAACAAATGAAATTTAAAAAATACTCAAACCAGCTACTATTACTACCACTAAACCCCTAACGATTGTTTTTCAGAAGGGTTGTTTTTAAAATGCTGCTGTAAACCTCTCATGAAGTACTCTACTTTCCTGTTACAATAAATAAAACTAGGGTTAAAAAAGAAATGGATAGAAGAGATAATGGCTTCATCAAGAATCATTAAAAAGTTAAGCATCATTGTCCTGCTTTTGGTGGGGTAGAGTTAATTTTCTTCACAGTGACTAGTATAGGTTCATGTTTAGGATTTGTGCTGAACACAGTGATAATAATGAGAAGTGATAATAATACTGAGATCTTTTTGTTATTACTGAGCAGTAGGAAGTTGGGGGTATATAGGAAGTTGGGAGGAGACACAACCAGGAGAGTTGACCCGAACTGACCAAAGGAACATTCCACACATTATGACATCATGCTCAGCATATCAAGCTGGGGAGAAAAAGCGGGAGAAGTTTGGAGTGATGACGTTTATCTTCCCAAGTAACCATTACGTGTGGGGCTCTGCTCTCCTGGAGATGGCCCATGGAAAGCAATGAATTAACTCTCTGTTTTGCTTTGCTTGCAATGGTGGTTGTTGCTTTATCTATTAGACTGTCTTTATCTCAAAGTTTTCTAGATTTTACACTTCTTATTCTCTCTGATTCCACTGTTGGGGGAGTGACTGAGCGGCTGCGTGGTGCTTGGTTGCTAACTTGTGTTAAGGTACAACAATCACAAACTAGAGTTACTAACACAATATACTTTCATGGCACCAAATAGACAATTAAGTACTGGAAAACAGAGGAAATCCCTGTGAAGAAATAAAAACTGAAGTGTTTGATTTCCCACATATTTAAGGCAAAACTATTCCTGTCATTTACTCAGGCATTAAAAAAAATGTTTAGAAAAACTCTCACATGTTAAAGCAAACTTTTATTGTGTCTTAATGAATGACAAAGAATGAAATGTTACCATTTCTTACCCCTCTATTAAGTCTATACTTAGAAACTTTTCCCATTGCTATCATCTTTTATCATTCACATTGAGGAAGTTGGCAAGAGCTATCAAAAATCAAGTAGTGTAACTTGAATGCCAACTTCATAAAGTAATCAGGGTCTAGTGGGATATATAATAAAATATGCCAGACTGTGTCATTATAATGCAATTTTGAAAGAATTATACATATTCATTCTTCTTATTTAGCAGCTGAATCACAACAAGCAGGTGAGAACATCTATACGATACATCAAGCAAGACAGCTGCCATTATGAACAAAACATAAAAGAGTGTGACAGAGTTGAGAAATGGAAGGAATGCTCTGTTCATACCTTGCAGGCATTGTTATTCCTTGATAGAGAAATGAAGCTTGCTGAGGAGAAGGGTATGTCTTGTTGTCATTGTAGGTAACATTTCTGTGACAAATTGCAAGATGTATTTCTTAATAAAATTCCCAGTAAGTTATTTAAAGGTATTCTTAATGCAAGGAAACTGCCAAGTTCTTCTCATCTCTTTTGTTATGTACCCAATTTTTTATTTTTCTTTCTCTAAAATGAAGGCTAGACTCATCACTAATGAACTCCAAAACCATGACTTTCTGTTGTAATAATGAAAAATATAATTATACCATGGTATTACTAAGTGACAAAATAATCAACTCCCTTTCCCATTTCTACAATGTGTTTTTGCATTGCAAAATGCTTCTTTATGTCTGTAAAATAAATAAGCAAAAAGCCCTTTCTGAACTCTGACTTTCCCTTTCTTCTTCAAAGTTTCACAATGCAATACTGACAAGTTGCTGTCTCTTGTCCTTCAAACTACAATCATTCTCCGACAAATTATATCCAAACAGATTACAAAACAGAGATGCCTTTTAGGAATTAAGACTTGCTGCTTTGTAACAAGATTATATTAAAATGAGAAACTTACGCAAAGGTGTGTCAAATATCTTAGAAAAAGCAAATATATGTTTGATTTTTTTCATCTGAGCCATATTTTCAATAGAAGATATTCTGCAATAAAGAAGTACTTACATGGTCAAAATGACAAGGACAGCATCTAGACCTCTGCTGGCTTTTCTTTCTGCACTAACACATTAGTTAAATTATAAAATTAGCTAAGACATTAAGTTGTAAAATTTTGTTTGGGATTATTCATATTTCTTCAAGGGTAGAACAACATTAGATGTTGTTGGCCATCTGAAACATGGATAAATCTTGAATAATCTACAAAATCTGATTCGACACGAAAATATGTATTATTATTGTTTGGATGATGAATTATAATCAGTGATCACTGAAACTTATTTTAATCTATTTTTCTTCCAATATTAAAAAAAAAAAGGCATATGTTTATACACAAACCTACCTATTAGCTTTCAACACCATTACTAAAGCAGAAGTTTAAGCAACTGTGAAAGACTGTGAAAAGAAAGACCTTCATGGACATTTAGTGGTAAGAGGTATAAAAACTAAAATACCTTTTAATTTGGCATAAAACACTATTAACAGCATCTTTTCAAAAAAGAAGAGTGCAGTGGGATACATCCTTCAGCAGCATTTGCAACACACAGGTTTTTTGAAAATTAATGTCTGAAAATAAATATGAATTTAAGATCTTACTCTCTGTTCTTGATATTATCACCTAAGATTTCCCTCTTCAGTAAAAGTCAATTTTTTTCTATCTTGATCTATAATTAATTTTCTTTGGATGGAAACATTTGTGTTTCTTTCCATCTCGTTTCTTATCTTCCCGAATCATAAGTGCAGATCAGTACAGCTTTCCCTTTATGTTTGTTGTGTCTTAAATTTTGCATTCTTTACATTAATGACAGACAACCTCAGGCATCAAATCCGATTGCATACTGACCATATTTGGTCTTTAGGATTAAGTGGCAATTATAAGATCTACAAACAACAGATGGGTAGAAGAATTTGAATTCTTTTGCCAAACCAGATATGTGCTGAGAATTTTGGCAAGCCTATGAACTGTTTGAATGGATAATGAAAATACTGGGCAAGGGATAAATGAAACAAAATACTGTGAGATAAAACAGCCTACTCAGTGTGTGTTTCTGTGGGGAAGAAAAACAAAACAAAAGCAGTATTGAAAGTAATTGCATAAAATATAGGGTCCTGAAAGGACTCAATATTTCAAGATGTTGTGGTAGAATTTCCAGATGCTAAGGCAGTGGAATGTAAAACTTATCATAGATTCATAGAATCATTTAGGTTGAAAAAGATCCTTATGGCTAACTCATACAGTAAACCTAACACTACCAAGTCCACCATTAATACCTACATAGAAAATGACTGACATATATGTGTACCACTTAACTGTTGCTACATAATAGTGCACATGAACACGTAGTGGGAAGTCTGTGGGTAGCTCAAGTTCAAAAACTGTCTTTGAAAGAAAAATAGTGTGTTTCTGTTTATACATTAATTATACAAAAATTAAATCACCTTGATTTTCTGAAACAGTCAAGAATGTATCGGTTACTGATGATTCATTTCTATATTTCTTTTATATGCTTATAGCATTTAGTAGATAGAAATATTCCTAATTTAGTATATTTTATTCCTTTTTCCCACTGATTTTTCAGTGTGCTCTCAGTTGTTCTCCAGTATCTATCAAATACTTTGTCTTTATATAGCAGTTATATACTTTGTTAGATCAATTTTAGTTAGTCCCAACATTTTTCCTTTTTTTGACATCAAATTTTCTTCTTTATTTCTACAGTTTTCAGTTAAAAATACACATGGTTACTGAAAAGAATAATTCCTAATATGCAGGGCTGTAGCATAAGGATAAACAAAAGTTAATTAGGACACAGTCATTTAGATGATCCTTTTATCGCTCTTTCAGCATGAACAGTAATGAATTAATTACAAACATTAAAATTATAAAATGACAGCTGATATGTTAATGGAATATTTCAAGTGTTTGCATGTACGAGTTACACATTTATTTTAACTGTGTTTATGTTTTCTATGGCTCTTTGATTTGGTAGAATAATTTAGTTTGGAAATAAAACCTTAATTTTTAGTGTTATTTTGGAATTATGGCAGTTCTACCCACTTGGTACTTCAGAAGCCTCAAAGTAAGAATCTGTGGAATATATTTAAATCTCTGTCTGCCCTTTTGACATTTTAGTTGCACTAATACAAAGTCAATATGTCTCAGCATAGAAACTATGTGATAGTTTACTCAAATCAGTAATCTATCACATACACGCTACCTATTCAGATTAGTACACTTATTGTATGCATTATTGTATACATATACATGTATACATTTTTGTAGGTGTTGGCAATTTGTGGAATATTTTTGTAAACTCATTACTGGGAACACTGTACACATGTCAGTCAAATGTTACACTCCTCAAATCAGCCTCTGGATTGCATGAAAATTTTAAGACTAAAGACTTCACAGTTAAAACTTAGTAATTCTGCACTTCAAGAATGACCACTGCTAAGTATCTTCAGTGCATATCAGATGTGCAGATTTAAAGGAGAAAATACAGCTGCTTATTATAACATTTGTATCTAGAACTTACTATTATATTTTCTATTATAGTAAGAGTCTCTGGATTAATTTGAAGAACTGGAATGCATCAGGACAGTATGTATTTTCAGTCCTTGACATAATAGCAGGCAAAAGTAAAGGACACCAAAAGTTCCCAATTGGCAGGAAGCATATGAGCAAATATTCTGGATGTATTTTTACAATGGTTCAATTATTTATTATAATAATTTATTTCCTCTTCTGATTTCCATATACTGTATCACCTTGGACTTATCTCATTCTACAGCTGGAGAAGACAGGAAGACCAAGAGTTCGCTTGAAAGGAAACCAGAAGAAAACCAAAACCTGATCTATGGTCTCCTTATCCCCTGCTAGAATATATGGCCACCACAGCTGAACTGGTCATCTTGGCATCTTCCCAAACAAGTTAGAGACTTATGAACTAAACGTCTCTGTACTTAAACCCTTCAAGGACTTTTATCGCTAGAGGTGTTTGGACCTTGTTTTTATGGGCAAGGAACTGAAGAGCATCAACAACCATTTTCACTCAAAGACATGGCAGACCTCCATTAAAGAACTCTGGCTGCTGGCAAATATATTCCAAAGGGAATTACTGGCTATAAACCTAATGCAAGAAAGACAAAAGTTAATAATGAAACAAAGTAACAAAATAAAATAAAGCTGAAATTAGTTTCAGACCATGACTGAAGATATCTACATGAATAAGATAAATGAAACAGTTGGTATGGACCTATTCATGTCATATATTGTAGTAAATATGTATTCTGAATGGCTCTTGTGCCTCTAAACTCTTTTCTGGACTGATTATCAAATTCTGCCACAAAAATAATAGATTGACTTCTCTTTTATTAGGTAGATATATCTTTTCTAGATTAAATGGAATTGTACATGTTGAACACTAGTGCAGAACTCACAGTATCTTCTGGGGCCAAAGATAACATTTGGAAAAAAAGAAAAATACACTTACATTAGAAAAGGACAAGATTCCTTCAAGAAAGTATGAACAAAAGAATGTCTCAGTCAATGTCCTGTATAACTAGAAAAATCATGCATTTTTTCCTTTGTTCAGCCACATTCTTGGTCAGAACCCTATTGGAAATATCTGTGGTAATTTATTTCTTTTCACCAAACTAGTCATAATCTCATCAGTGCAGAAAACGGTGATTTGTGGTATTAAGTTGAAAACAGCAATTTAACACCTACCCATAAGTTGCTGCCAGGGAGCTAAAGAAGTCAGGAACATCAATAAAAGTTATATTTTTAACAAGTTGTGAAGTTTATTTTGCTGAGAAGCAGCTCATACCTTCCAAGACTATAATAAAAAATTTGACTGACTTCAGTATTTCTCTTCTTTTCCTTATTGAGCTTATAGTTGTTTTAAGGGAAAATAGTATCTTACACCATATTCTGAAATGGAGAATAAAATAATGTAAAGATGTGAATCACCTTGGAGATGAATCATATAACTGTAAAACAAATAATTTACATTTAAATAACTTACCTCCTTTTCACCTAATTTAAAAGTAATCTTTGCTCTTTCTCAACTAATCCCCAAATTTATGAGTTAGTTTGATCATATTTGTGCAATAAAATTGAAAATTTTAGATAGAAGAGGTAATCAGTTTTAGTCTCCTCATCTGTGTTTCCAATCTCATTACAGATTGCAATTTTCAGTGCAGATTACATGATGACCCATCAGTGGCTTTGTTGTTTCTGAATTACTGATTCCTCGCCTATTGCCAGATAAGAACAAAGACTATGCATCAGTCTGACAGCTTGCAAACAGAAAATGGGCTTGTAGGATTGGATTTAAATCCCAGGTGTAGGGGATAATTACCACATCAGTCATGCAGTAACTGAAAAATGGTATTTCAACAAGAAAAATAGCATTCCTTTTATAGTGCCAACAGAAATAATTTTTTGAGGCTTCACACTGATTCAGTGCATCATTACATGTGCACTGTACTCATTAAATGTAATGTTTGTTACAATCTTAAAAATTTATTTTTTTAGATACTTTTGTGGCTGAGTTAGCTCAAATCAAGATTTGTGAAACCTTGACAATGCTGAGGTCATTCAAAGGTATAATATACATTATACAAGTGAAACAACAGCAGAGCTAAAAACATCCAAAACCTCTTCTGCTTCAGGGAAAAAAAGAAGACTAAAGTAGAAAAGAATACATCTTACTCTGGAAAATCCTCTGGGGTTAGACCCTTTGATGCAGGACTTTTCATTAAACTAAATTGAATGGTAATAAGATGCTATCATCATTTGTGTGGGCTTCTCTATTCTATACTTTTCAGTAAACAGGATACTGTTATCAACAATTTTATAGACCAACAAATTAAAAGCATGATAAAAATAAATCATAAACAAACTAATTCTTTAATTTCACATTCTCAGAACAGAGATTTACTGTATAATTTATTTTACAGCTTAACTAGGATCAATTTTACTTTATTATTTAACAGACAGTGAAGCAGTAAGCAGATTTAACTGAGTACTCTATGGGTCCAGAGAATTAGCAACTGGGAATTTGGAGGTAGGAGAGGGAAGACACTTGTTAGTTATCTCAAATAGAAATACTTTTCCTTGAATTCCATATCAACACTGAATGTCTGAGTTGTGCCAGATGGACCATTCATGCTCTGGACTTCCCAGGGATATCTTTGGCAATACCCAACTAAGGTTTATAAATGTCTTCTGCACTATTTTTCTAAGCTTATCAAGTGAGGGTTTTAAGTGTCTTGTAAGAACCACTCCTGGCTTTAGGAAGGAACAGGAATACCTGGATTATTTAAAGAAACATAGATGGATGGCTCAGTCAGTGTCATGTCTAAAAAGGGTCATCTCAATGACAGAAAACATGAACATGCCATCCACAGAGCTTTTCATGTTGTTTGCCAGGTCTTGGTTTATCTTTGGCACTCTCACAATTATGTTGGATACACACTTAACTACTGGACAAGCTATGAACAAAGGCAATAGTTTACAAACCACTATCAGCATTTTAGACACCATTTTTAGGTTTATAGACAATTAGCCTGACTCCAACTTCTCTTTTTCTCTGCTAGAGAAAGAAGTTATTTCCTTTCATCCACCTAAAATTCATCTTCCTCATTGATTTGGACTTTTCAAACACAGGGAACAAGGAGCCCTGGGCCTACAGAATATTTCAGGGCTCAATACTCCTACCTTGAATGAGTTCCATGCAAACAATTATGATCTCCCCAGGGTACTCTTTGTATTCAGCACTGATATTCTCATAGACGGCCTGTGCTAAACTGTCTCCAAAACTCCCTTCTACATAGGTTCAGGAAAAACACAGAAGTGCTGGAAAAAGCAATTGGGAAAGCTGGGAAGCACTGGCAAATCTATTACACCCAGGAAAAATTTAGGATGCTTTTTCCAGTGTATTATATTCTTTAAGAGATAGGTCCATAAAGTTTTGCTCAAGGGTATGTTTTTGTAGAAATTTGCACAAATTAAGAAGTTTCTTTTTTGCCTGGTACTGGTAATTGAGCATTGCTCATCATACCATTTAATCCTGTTTTGTGGGGAGAGGGAAGAGCTATATCAGACATATTGATACCTTAGTCTTTAAAGAGGATATAAAAAACCCTTGACACAAATCTTGGTTGGTATTTTCAGCAGTTAATAGTTCAAGAGATTGTGAGAGAAATAAATAAGAGACTGTTTCAACATCAATTAATTCATTGTCCTGAATGAATACAACAAGGATTTGCAAGTAAGAATGCTGCCACATAATTCAACAGGAAGAACATAAGGTGAATGTTATTAATTTCCAAATTATTATTTATATTCATAGCTTGCTGTAGTTTGCACTGTCTTCAGAGGAGAACTCTAACAGTCACATCTAAAGAAAATTAGTTACACATTTTGTAATAGTTTCAAAGAGTACTAGGAGAACTAGAAATGGCAGTGCTGTGATCCTTGGAATAGTAGTGTATAGTTCCTTGCAGGTCAGGTGGTAGCATTAATGCGTTAATATCTCACCAAGAAAAGTGAATAAAACTAGAAATTAACATTTTGTTCTGCTCTGGAAATGTCAACTGCTGTAATGCCAGGGAGAATGGAACTTAAATGCATGAGTGCTATCGTGACTTACACGTAATAGATAAATTGCAGAGTCAATAAAAAGCAGATTTAGGGATTATAGAATATTTTTCAATTGTAGAGTATTTCAGAGACAAGTGTGTTCTATACCTTTCTTTTTTAGTTTTCATGGAGTTTTTTTACCTCAAGTATCTTAGTTATTTTGAGTTCTCTTTGTTCTACATGAAGTATATTTTAAAAATTTAGCATTAAAAAGACAGTCATGTTCTTATTGAAATCTTCAGTTATTTGAACTGTGCAACTACTGCATCAATCTTCACCCATATGTTCTGAAGCACTGGCTATTATGGAGGGTAGCATTAACACTATTTTATTATAATATGTCTTGCAAATCTATCTTGCAAATATTCAATGACATGCATATTACATCTCTAGTATAAGAATGACAAAGATTTACATTTTTATTTCTTCCTGAAATTATTTTTTTCTTTCATTCTTTTGTTTGTATCCTAAGACACAAATTATCAGACAGTCAGTTAACTTGAACACAACAAATATAAGGACAGAAAACAGGTAAATGGGCATGCAAAACACTAATTTACACTTGCAAAACAGGTAATTTCACACACTGGTGGTAGCCTGCCCATACAATTATTCAGTTGTTCATGCATATGCATGGATTCAGCACAATTACCTTTTTACATAAGTGCATATATTTCACAGGCACAGTTTAGTCACTGATATTTAGTCATCATCATTTATGTGCATGTTTAAATCCTGCTGTGTTCATTCAGAATAGAATATGGGTTCATGATCCCTTTGCATAAGGCAGCTCTATCATATCAGTAAATTCTGGTCTGCCAAGAAATACAGCTTGAACAAACATCAAGGTTCAGAGCATTCCATACTACTCAATCTCTTTCTTTTCAGTAGCAAATCTCATTTTCACAGAACATGCATCTCCCTCTTCTTCACACATTTGACTTTCAGTATTTTCAAGGAAAACATATGACACAAAACCACAAGTTGTGATGGGGTAACAAATAAAACATTTAAAACATGTCATAATGTGATTTTCACTCCATGACATTTTTAAAATAAGACCAAGTCTGTTTATATCCAAATGTTTGCATCAAGTCTTATTAAAAAAAAAACACAGCAAAAGGCTCTCTAATTGTCTTTCTTGTTTTATGAGTCCACAAAAAATTGATTTTAAAAATTTGTGTTCCTGAGACTTTTTTTTTTCCCAGACTGAACTAGGCCCAGAAGACCAATTGAAAGAAGAAAAGAAATCCTTGGCTTTAAGTAGCATGCACACTCTTGTCTGGTTGCCCTTGTCTTAACTTTAACTATAACTAGAAGAAATATAACACCATTAAAAACAATAACAGAAGTTCTTTGTGCCAATCAATATCTGATCTCTTCCTTATTTGGGGATGTATAGCATAAAGCAGTAAAATAGGCAGATAGATATAAATTCCAAACACTAATCCCAAACCCTAACCTTGTTTTATAGTTAGAAAACTCATTAGTAGAACAATAGAAAATGTAAGTCCTTGGCTTCAGCTGACAGCAGCATTCTTTCTGATATAATCTAATATCTTTTCTCATTTATTTTGTGTAAATGAGGTTTTTAATTTTATCTATGTGTTAGGATTAGGTTTGGTGCTACAGTATGGATTGGAAATCCAGAACTTCAAATGACCAGTTTACCAGTTTATTCTGGATGCTGTCATGATCTCAAAGATATGGCAAACAGAAAACACCTTTTTAAATGGAAAGTGTTGTAAGACACACATTCCTGAATGCTACAGAGCCTGCAGAACTGAGAAAAAAGCCGGTGGGAATGTGGTCAGTTTTGTTTATCTTTTTTTTTTTCCAGTTGGAGTTGTTTTCTCCTGTTGGATTAATGTTAGGGTTTATTTGGAGTTTAACTTTCAGTTTTAGAAACTAAAGCATCAAGATACGTATTTCCTTTCACTGTCCCCAAGCCCCGCACAATTATAAAGAGGTCTGGTAACTTAAGATATAAGTGACCTGAGTCCTTGCTTACTAAATTAATAACATAATGGCTTTGCCACAGCCTGTCAGTTTGGCATTGTTATAGCATGACTTCAAGAGTGTATGTTACATTCTTCTGGGATGTAGTATGAAAATATGAGGGAGTTTCTATGCATACAAGTCTATACATCCAAAAGAAGCAAAACTAATGTAAATGTTCTGCTATTTGCTAAAAAATAATACTATCTCTAGAATTCAATGAAACCAGATGCCCTGAGCATTAAAGATGGCCTTGGAAATTTGATTTTATAAAGCAAACTGGGAATATTGTTAAGGCTAGGCTTTAAATTTGTTGTATCTAAACACAATGTTTCTTTCTTCTTCAGATAAAATGACAATCATAACACACTAAGTTCTGGAGGACTGACATCTGGCTCCTTGGCAGACACCTCAGGCAACTGCAGTAATGACTTTGGAGATGGCTGTGTATCTGTAATAGAGTTTTTTGTCTGGATTGTATTAACCTCTTACTCTCTAAGACATTTCGTCCTATAGCTCATATTGGAATTACTGAACCACTCATAACCCTGACTTACAAACCTTTTCTTGCGTTTCAATCTGCTACTGTGTGTTGGTTTTGCTGTTTGGGTTTGCTCCCCTCCAACGTAGCTGTAAGCATACTTTGCAAAAACTTCAAAAGGAAGGTTTTGTCAACTGGAATTGTATTTTTAATGCTTGGTAAAACCGAAGATTTTAGACAACACTGCTTCTTAAGAAAAGGTACTATAAAGGAAGCGCATACCTACTGAATGCTTAGAGTTGAGAACTGCACCTCAAACTCACTTGTAAGAAACAACAATTCTAATAATAAAAGTTAAAAAAGAAAAAAATAAATATTTCTTATAAGATGAGTGTGTATGAAAGTATAAGGGCAAGTGTAGCAGGCAAGGATGCTGAAACTGAAACCATACACTGTTGAAAGTTCAATGAAAGTAATATTTATTACGAAGAGCTGGCCAACAAAATGAAAACCCGAGAGAGAGGAAGGAGGAGGAAAATTAGCCCTCAGTACTACTCCCCATCTCACCCAGATGTTGCTTACGAAGTTTTGTTACTGCCCCCAGAATGCTTAGAATTACCCATAGCAGAAGCTGCATTCTTGGAATGTCGGCAGGCTCACAAGATAGCTGGCGTTCCCTCAAAAGGCAACGTTATCCTTTGATGTGAAACTTGCGTTCACTCCCAGCACAAGCTATCTGCTTTTTATGCAATTAATTGGTGACATCTACCCGGGCAGGTATGGCCAGCACTGCCCAGATAGTGGCCTTCAACGCTTCCCCCCTTTATGTAAGTGGTATCTCTTCTGAGCATGCGTTGGTACTCTGGAATGTCCCCACATCTGCATGCTGCACCTCAGGGGGTCTTTCCTAAAAGAGTCTGGGGGCTTACTTCATCATCCTCCTCTTCACTTTCTTCTACAAATGCCCCTGAAAGACCGTCAACAAATAGGAAGGTACCAATTAAATATAGTTTATTCAAGATGCTCCCTTCAAGGACAAAAGTTCTCGTTTATCAGTGCTTGTTTTCTCCTAACTTGGCAGGAAAAGAATAAACTCTTACAGGTGGTTGGGCCAACTACAAACCGAAAAATAGCAGCATCTAATTAAGCATGAATACAGCAAGCATAGGAGACTGTATTTTTAACTTGGAACTGAAACATTCTTGAATGTTTTTAGGTCAAAATATTTGCCAATTTAATAGGGAATGAATGGAAAATGTACTTCACTTTTTTGTGGTATATAGTAAAATCTGCGTGATCTATTAAATGTCAGTTAGAAGATATCTGAAATCCTATATTTTGAAATAAAATCACTTTTTAACTCTCCTAGGTTTCATTGTAGCTGACTGATCCACGTCATGTATAAAACCTAGAAACACTGATTGGATCCATTTATTTCCTGGAGAAGAATTGTAGGTATCTTGGACATATCTTCTTAGTGTATGAGAATCATCTATATGGCATAAAAGACAACTAATTTCATATTTACAGCCATTCTGAAATTTAAATTCTTTAACTTTCCTTGCCCATATACAACTAATGTTTCAAATGTAGTCAGCAGGTACAACCCCTAGGCAACAGTATCATCTTCTGTACTGTTTATGAAGTAATTGACCTTCAGAAACTTGAACTTTGTACAAAGAGGCACAGCATAGCACCTATGCAGACAGACAGCAACAGGCACAGTGTGATAACTAAGACACAGGACCACGAAGAGATAGCTAAATGTCTTTCTTTTGATCTAAGAAGTACTATGAATTTATAAACCGATCTGCCCCCAGATTATATCTTCTAGAAATTATATGATAGCACTGTGCTTCAGCCATTTTCATTTATGAACATGAAAATTCTATTTTATTGGGGGAGAAGTGACATATTATACAACTGGTAATACAGCTTTCTTGTTAGCTTAAGACTTACAATCTCTAGGATTTCACCTTCACCAAGAAAATAGCTAGCAGTGATCACAGCACAACAGAATATACTCAGTTGGAAGGCATGCACAGGGATCATCAAGTCCAATCCTTAGCCCTGCACAGCACCATCCCCAAGAGTCACACCATTTGCCTCAGAGTATCATTCAAATGGTTCTTGATCTCTGACAGGCTTGGTGCTGTCACCATTTTTCTGGGAAGCCTGTTCCAGCACCCAACCACCTTCTGAATGAAGAACCTTTTTCTAATATCTAACCTAAATCACCCCTGACACAACTCCAGGCCATTCCCTTGGGTCCTGTCACTGGTCACGAAAGAGAAGAGATTAGTGTCTGCACCTCTTCTTCCTCTCACGAGGAAACTGTAGATTTCAATGAGGTCTCCCCTCAGTCTCCTCTTCTCCAGGTCGAACAGACTAAGTGACCTCAGCCACTCCTCAAGGAGCTTTCCCTCGAGGCCCTTCACCATCTTCATTGCCCTTGTTTGCATCCTTTCCAATAGCTTAATATCTTTCTTATATGGTGATGCCCAAAACTGCGCACGATATTCAAGGTGAGGCCTCCCCAGTGCAGAGTAGGACAGGACAAACACCTCCCTCAACAGGCTGCCGATGCTTTGCCTGATGTTCCCCAGGACATGGTTGCCCCTCCTGGCTGCCAGGGCACTGCTGACTCATATTCAGCTTGCCACTGACCAGGACCCCTAGGTCCCTTTCCTTTGAACTGCTTTCCAGCAACTCATTCCCCAGTCTGCAAACTTGCTTAGTATCCCTTCCAGTCCTGGGTCCGAGTCATTTATGAAGATGTTGAAGAGCACAGGGCCCCAGATGGGGCCCTATGAAACCCCACTAGTGATGGGCCACCAGTCTGATGTCACCCCATTCACAATTCCCCTCTGTGCTCAATCTGTGAGTCAATTGCTCACCCACCACATAGTATGTTTATCCAGATGTGTGCTGGACAGTTTGCCCGGTAGCATCCTGTGGGAGACAGTATTGAAAGCTCTACTAAAACCCCCAAAGATTACATCAATGGGCTTCCTTTGATCAACTAGGTGGGTTACCTGGTCGTAAAAGGAAATCAGATTTTATAAGCAAGACTTTCCTCTCGTGAAACCATGTTGGCTGTGACCCATGATTGTATTCTTTTTGAGGTGTTTTTCAACATGTCCCAGGATAATCTTCTCCATAACTTTACCAGGCACTGAAGTGACACTGACAGGCCCGTGGTTTCTGCAGTCCTCCATCTTGCCCCTCTTGAAAATTGGGCCAGGTTCCAGCCAGTGGGAACCTCTCTGGATTCCCAAGACTACCCAAAATCATTGAGAGAGGTTGTGCTATAACATCAGCCAGATTTTTGAGGATTTTTGGATTAATCCCAACAGATCCCACAGATTTGTAAGGATCCAGCCAGAGCAGTAGATCCCACACAGTTTCAGGGTTGACTGGGAGTTGATCATTCTTGCAGTCACAGTCCTCCAGCTCAGGACACTGAGACCCCCTTGGTCCATCATCTATGTTGAAGACAGAGGCAAAGAAAGCACATTAAACACCTCTGTCTTCTCTCTGTCCGTGTTTGTGAGGTGACCATCCCTCATCCTGTAATGGGCTGATGATATTTCTGTACTGCCTATTGCCCTTAGCGCACCTGAAAAAATTCTTTTTGTTGTCCCCCACATTTCTGAAAGCTTCAACTCCAGTTGAGTTTTGGCTCCGCAGATTTTCTCCCTACAGTGGAAATTAGGATGTCTGAATTTTTGCCTGTGTAACTTGGCCTTGCTCCCATTGAGTATACATCTTCCTTTTTAGCCTTATTTCCAAGAGAAGATTCCTGTTCAGCCAAGACAACCTTCTACCTCGTCTGTTTGACTTCCAGTATCTAGGAATTGCCTGCTCCTGTGCCCTTAGGAGGTGATGTTCAAAAAGTGACCAGCACTGGTAGACCCCAGTACCTGCAAAAACATTCCCAGGGGACCTTATTTACTAATTCCCTCTCCTCATGTCCAGAGCTGAGATTTGCTGGCACTGTTCCTCCTGTCAACAGAGATTTTAGACTTCATAAAGTTGTCATCCAAGTTTTTTAGAAATTTTCTGGCCTGGGTTGAGCCAACTGTATGATGCTCTCTGTTAATTTCTGGCAAGTTGAAGTCCCTCATAAGGATAAGGGCAGTTGATTTGGAAGTGTCCCTTAGTTCCTCAAAGAATAATGATAGTCAGTGCAGTAATTCAGATGCATTAATGAGACAAATATAAACAATTTAAAGTTCTGACCCTCATCTAGAAAGATTGAATATCTTGTCTGAAACGTATTAAAGTACACAGATGCTACCATTTTTAGGTTGTTCTTCAGTTGTGCTGCACATGAATCCTTTTACCTCCTGTGGAACCATTAAAATAATAAAATAATATTCATAAAATAAAGTATTTTTTTTCTAATCATTAGATATTTACAAGTAATTTTTTAAGTTAGGAGAAACATGGTACAAAATTCAAGATCTTTAATGATGAAAATATACATTATAATTTCCCAAAGGGTATCAACAATTTGAAAATATATCCCATAACATAATAAAAATATCTCCAATTTAAATGGCAAAATTCAGCTATGAATTATTCTCTGAAACAGTGGAATCTTCTTTTCAAAAGTTGTCAGTCTCTTGTGTTTTCCTCAACACAAACTTCAACCCTATTAAAAAATCAGTGCTGCTGGTAAAGGTGTAGACAGATGTTTTATCTTCACATTTTGTGCATAAATGCAAGTACTCTGATGTAAATTGATCAAACTGTTGAAACAAATCATTTAAGATTTGTGCAGTGATTAATAATAGATGCCAGTACTCAAATCTCCCTGCCACCAGCACATCTGTTACAGAGAGTTTCTGGTTTTGCCCTGTTGTGCAAATGTGCAATAAAACAAATAAATTACTTGTTTTAACAGCTGGTTGAAAAACATTATTTTAGGTGATTTTTTTAAATGCATTGTTTTTACCATTGATAGCCACTTGATGTAGACTAATTCAATTATGCTTTCATAAAGAGTCAGAATCCAACCTCATGTAGACTAATTCAATTATGCTTATGTAGAGTGTCAGAATCCAACTCTACTCAGAAACTGCTGCAGAATTTTAAGGATATTTAGGATTTCTCAGGCACACATAGCTTCTGAAAAAACAAAGTGCACAGAAGTAGAGAGTTTTCTTTGAATTCAACACTTCAAAAATTTATTCATGTAACTTGGTTCTTCAATACTAGTAGTGTCACTTACATAACTAGACCTTGGTACCTTGAAAAAATCAGTGTTTGAATCTTCACTGGACATCAAAATGAATATCATCTCAAAAAATTGTTTCTAGAAATTGTAGCTGATAGGTTCATGAACCGAGTAGAGGGAAGTTACCAGCACAGAATTACCCTCCATCTAATGTATGCTTAAACTATGCACACTGCAGATTTCAGCTTTTAGCACCAGGATCATTGAATCATAGAATTGTATAGAACTGGGAAAAACCTCTGAGATCACTGAGTCCAACCAGTAACCTAACACTGTCAAATCCACCACTAAACTATGTTCCTAAGTATCACATCTATATGTGTTTTGAACACTTACAGGGATGGTGACTCAACCGCTTCCCTGAACAGCCTGTTCCAATGCTTTACAGGCTTTCACTGAAGAATTTTTTCCTGATATCCCTAAACCTCCCCTGGTGCAACTGGAGGATGTTTGGTTCTGTTCTATCTCTTGCTATTTGGAGAACTTCAAAATTTTTAGATGTAAACAATAATAATTTTCTTCCCTTTCTGTCTCAGGGGTGTATGCCAGGTTGTGTGAGACTTGGATTGTTTATTTTTTTTTGCAATGCCTCAGATGTATACTGGAAGAACTAAGATCACTTTTACCTCTGTAGAATGGAAGAAAAAAAAAAGCGATGAACTTAGCTCTGAAAATATTTGTTGCCATTTTTATGCAATAATACATCTACTCTCAAAATTTCATATGCTGAATTACATATTTTATAGGGTACTATAAAACCAGACAAACATTCATTTCAAACAAACATCATCTTTCAGCTCCCTAGGTTACCAAGTAAACCAGTTGTGTCAGCGAAGTGTATTGCTCTGGAGGGACACATTTTAATACAGTCATCTTAGACCAGAATATGTTGCTTTATAAACTGCATTCAAAAATAACCAGACATATAGACAAAGATAAGATAGAACTCACCCTGTAAAGGGAGATGAAGGGTAAATATTTCCACTCTTCTCAATAACTACTCTGAAAAGTTGTGAAAAATTTTCATGTCCTTTTATTTTGTATTACAAAGATACAGGTATACAGGAAGCATATAAGAATATGGTACAAAGTCCTTTTTCCATTTTGCTGGAACTTGAAGTTCAACTTCTGTAGTACAATATATCTTTCTCTCTTGAAAAGGTGGTTATCAGCACATGTTAATAAACATTTTGATCTAAATGTCAAAGTCAGATTTTGGTTTTTATTTCTTTTTTTCTTGTATTTCTTGTATTTCTTTATTTCTTGTATTTATTTTTTCTGTCTTTTTTGTATGTGTAGCAGAAAAGCCAACTGATTCAAAAGAAGTCTTTAAAAGAAGCCGTCACAATTAGTATTAAAGAAAAAATGTAGAATATTCACAAGAATTCATTAAGCGAAAAGCTGAAAAATATCTGGGCATGTTCCAATTTGAATAGACCTCCTCAGTTGAGAAACTAGGTTTCAGAAATAACAGGAATTAAATTCCTTTTATTTATTGTTTTGCCCTGATTTTGGTAAGTCAAAAATCTCAGCATTATTTTTTGTACAGTTCTGAACGAAAGTATAGGATATAAAAAAGGGTTAAACACTTTAAAAGTATCCCTAAGTGTGTGTATGTGTTTACGTTTTGTATTTTCAACATGATGTGTAAAACTATGATACTTCTTTTTATGAAAAGTGTCTGGCAAAGCAAGGAAATAAAATTTCTTCTTGAAAAGCACAGAATTGATCATGGTCTCTGTAGAGTTATTTAGTGTCAAAAAGTAGGTATCCAGCGGTATTTCAGGAGCCTTAATGTATTCAATCACATTCGATTGTGTAGGTATACTGCAGGACACAAATCAGCCTTGCACCCTTCTGGAAAGTCAGCTGAATAGCAGACATTAGGTCTTCTAAAATAGTATTAGGTTCTTGCGTTACCTAATTTGTTCCCTAGTAATCTTATACTTGATACATTATGGTAAACTCCAAATAACTATGCAATTACCTTTTTGCATTCTTTCTCCTAAAGCCTCATTCTCCAGATTACTGAACTGATTCCGTCTTTTAGACAGTCTTCACAGTGACAAGAATGTTGAGAAAGTACCACTCAAACATAGAGAGTTTTACATTGCTTATGTAAAATTCAGTGGATTATGTAGGGGAAAAGTACATTGTCCAGACCTCCTTGATAATTTCCATCAACTCCACGTAACACTTCTGCCATCAGACAAGATGATAGAATTTCAGATGAAAAGTTAAGTATTTAAGAGTTGTAAATGTAACCAGTTATGTTAGCTTGTAATTATTCAATGAATTTTAAGAAAATCATGTGACTTCAAAAGTTTAACATTACTTTCCATCTCTCAATTTGTAACCCTGTGAACAAAAAAATATTTATAATAGCAACTTTGGTGTATAAACAATCCTTGGGAGAATTTATCAGCATCAGTACTCAGGAGTACAAATGTATTTGATCTGCTTTAACAAGGACATACTGAATTCTAGGACAAGACCATGGAGAGGAAGACATGTTGCCCCAGTGTTCTTATGTCCTTACAGTTTTTCGTCCCTACAGTGATGAAGAGACACCATTTACAACAGTACTAGAAGTGTAAGACCCAGGTTCGAGCTACGAGGTCACCAAAGCAATTTTACTTTAAAAATATGCAAGGTTCCAAAAATCTGCCTACCAAATATATCAAAAGCGCCTTCAGTTCTTTTATACCTTGAGAGAAGGCATGGGAGAAGAAGCTGCACATGTTTCTCAGGAGGTTAAATAACACACTTTTACTGGAAAACTTTAGAAAATAAGGGATCCTGGCAAATGTTTAAAGGGCAGTATTTGACCAAAATAAAGCATTTCACAAAGCATTGACTTACCACATGCTAATGCATACAACTTAACATAATCCAACCTATCCGACTTAAAGTTATCCAAATATCAAGAAAGGAGATTAGGAGAAGAATAAGTAAAGAAAGGGAGAGAAATAGAGAGAACTATAGCTACCACCCCAGGTCCAGCATAAAACCAGCTGCCAGGAGTCCAGGAGACTATATGATGGCCACATGGTGCTGGTTTTATCTGCTCTGGTCCCCTGTGTCCACCCCCACTCCAAGCAGGACTTCTGGTGTGCCAGCCAATCTGGAGATGGGTTGGTGCTCCAGGGGATGGGGTGTGGGCAGTGCTCCTGGTGTGTCAGTGACTTAGAGCTGCTCCAGGGCTGCCTAAGGAGGTTCCAGGGGGCTGGGGTGTGGAACAGGGCACTACTCCACCTTTGTGAAATTCGACCTGTCTCTTCTCCCAAACACACACTTGGGTTGATACAAGACAGTAATCAATATAGTAATTCAGTGTCTCACAAGAAGCTTAGGCAGTCTTCAAGGAAATCTTACATGAACCAGTGGGTGACTCAACTCAGTACGAAAATTAGAGATGCAATTCCCAGAATCGGAGATGAAGGAATGGGACTGCAAGTACACGATTCAGTTTTTGGGATTTCTCCACAGAGCTCTGTCTGCATTCCCCTTCTGTTTGTATTCTTTGGTACACAGCATCTCGTGTTGTCCTTCAGTTGATCAGAATTCCCAGGACTTTTTGCAAAATTGTTTTGATTCATAGACTTCTTCTCCTATCCTGTGACTGTTTTGAATCAGTATCACGCATACTTTTGTAAGTAGTTTTCTACTTTGAGAACACAGCATTCTTTCTCAGCTCCAAGACTGAAACACTTTCTTTGGTTCTAATCAGTTGAACCGTTGGCTTAACTTGTTCCCACACCCATATTCCTGTGTAGATGGGATTTGCACAACTTATAACTTTCTTTGATCAGTAATATATTAATATTTAGCAAGCAACATAAGGAATCAGCCATTCATGTAAACACATGAGGTCTGCTAATATATATATATCCTGTGTTTGTAATTCAGTAAGTTAGCAGGAATTGAGAAACAGGAAATATAGAATAAAATCAGTACTTCTGTGGTGTCATAACAAAACAATAGAAAAAAATGTGCACCTGTAGTGATAAAGTACAGGAGACACAACGGTATAGGAAGGGAAATGGAAATAAATCACTTGATCAGAGAACGGAATTACTCTGATAGGATCAGTAGAATTACAGGAAATGAATGAATGAGCTAAAGTTACAGATGTAACAAAAATTATGTATACATGTAAAACATACATACTAGGTGACCGAGGAGGACAGTGATAGCATAAAAATGGCCACAGGAGCCTGTAGTAATAGAAATTTTAAAGAAAGAAAATAAAAATGAAACTTTATTAAATACTTTGAAATCCATAAATCAGAGAGAGACTTGAACACTGTTCAATTGTTCTCACCAAACCATCCCCCTCCTCCCTGGCCTCAGCTGTTCGCAGATGTCAGTCAACTGCTTTACATGCCCTCCACAAAATGCATGAAAAAAACGCATATAGATTTGATTTTTTTCTGTTGACAAAGCAAAAAAGTAGAGGTGCTGCCCAGCTAAAACTCCTATGAACTGATTGTCCGCTATCTGGTTTGTATTAAGTAACTCTTGATTTAAGCACTGTATCTTGTCTTGCTTCTTGTTCTTCAGACTACTGTCCATCACTGATATCTGCAGGTTTCCAAGGGAAAAGATGGTTACCATGTCCTCAGAAGCTATACATTAAAAACTACAAGATCACTTTTATCCTTCTACTTCAGTGCAGATCATTATATGAAGTGCAATCAGATGTTTGATACTCTTTTCCCACAGAAAAAAACAATCAGGATCATTTTTTATTCTGTCTTCTATAAAAATTTTAGTGACAATTTAAACCACCTATCAGCCTTTGCTACAACGCTTAATTGCAAAACAAGCTGAGTTTGGATAGAGAAACTGTATTGATTTGATGATAACCATCACACAGCTTCTTGATGGTGGAGAGGATATCATGTTCAGAGAACCTCACTAGAATTTGACATAATAAAACACTACTGGCTGCTAGCCATAACACACAGCAAGATCAAACACCACTCTCTGTAAGACCGACACAGCCTCTGTGAGAATAAACAATATATTTTCAATGAGCTGTATAGCAATCCAAACTGGTGGCAGAGACAGTGAAATAGACTGCCACAAAGAGGGTACCTGTGTGTATATTGTGTAACATCACTACAAGAAGCCAAATAATCCTCTTTAGCACAATAATATTATCTATGCAACTGATTTGTGCACCACTGCCCAAAACAAAACCTATACTTAGCTGAATCATATTTTCGCTGTTTTTCCTGTGCTCTGAGATGTGTGTAATTGAAATAAAAATAGTTTCTCTTCAGTAGCACTAATGTAGGAGACTTTCTTTCACCAAAAGAGTAATGAGGCTGGTAAGCCTCTTAGAACAACTTTAAAACTTTCAACACAGTGCAACTACAGTGCTAGTCTTAGAAAATTCAGTTTAGTATTGCTTACTCTAACTTACTTTAAAGCATATATCAAAAAGACAAAGTATAAAGTCAATACACAGAACAATGTACATTGCAGAATGTACGCATTGTTCTGCAGAATGCCATTGATTCCAAAATGAGGCATTGGAAATCATATTTAAATATGCTCATTTCCTTGCAGTTATTTGGGAATGGGTAATATACAGAGAGAGGCTGCATACTATACTGAATGGAAGTTACCAGTGAATTACAGGATGCTGTAATCAAGTAATGGAAACAATCACTATGTTCTTTAGGGACAATACTAGAAGGCATCGAGAAGGCAGTCAGTGGTAAGGCAGAAAGCACAAGACAGACTGAAGATACAAGGTGGTCTTTTATGCACACCTGACAGACTTGGCTAACTGAAGCAATGAAAAAAATTTGTCTTGTTGCAATGGAATAATTTAGTGGAAATTATACTAACACACATGGAAAATAAGGAGGTGATTGGTGACAGCCAACATAGGCTGTCACGGTGGCTCAGTTTGAGGGGTGGTGACCTTGGACAGAAGTCTCCTCCCTCAGATTCAATACCCCTGGCTTCTCAATACAGAGAGAGAGACCAAATAGGCCTGGATGTAAGTGAAAAAATAACTCTTTACCAAGAAGAATTCTAATAACAATTCTGATAAAACTGGGTCAAACCAACCGATGAGAAGAAACTTTCCAAGACCCATCCACTGGGTCAAACTGAGATAGCAGCTGGCCTCCCCTACACAGAAAAAACACATGTGGCCACATGTGGCCACAGGACAGATACAAGATGGATGCCCTCCCATGTGGTTCACCTTCCCCATGCCCAGAAAACCTGGTAGGAACTATTGGAGAATCAGCGATGGCAGGAAATGAGCGATAAGCAGGGATATGACACCAGCAGATGCTTGCGTGGTGCTGGAGTGAGGTTGCGGTGATGGTACAAGCAGTCGGAGCAGGACTGGACCCCCCAGAGGACCAGAAGGACCTGCAAGACACCTGTTGGATCCAACAATGAGACTTGGTTGTTGCAATTTTGGTCTTCGTTGGTTGAAGTGGTGGTTGCAGTCCTCTCAAGTGGTTGCAGTCTAGATTCATTGAGGTCGTGGAAGCCTTGGGTGATGGGGGAAGCCCTAAAATTCAGATTTGTATACAATCAGGTTCAGGTGGGAATGATGTAATACCGTGAGTTATGGGATATTTCGGGAGTCTTCAACACCTTTTAAGACGTTGCACCTGTCTCTTACATCAGTGCAGCTGAGTCCATTATGGCCCATTATGGCTCATTGACAAGAGATTAATTCTGTCAGGTTAAGTGTGAGTGTTCCAGGGACTTATCACAACTGAGTCAGCTGTGTACGGAAAAAGAAACACTACCCCACATCACAGAGTTTACCTCTTTCCTTATCTTGTTTAACACTCAGCTTGTAGCCTGAGGTGTCGGATGTGCACACCTTCAGCCCCTGACCTGGGTGGCCACTCTGCACATTGTTAGCAAAGCACACTGCTGACTGAGTCATGAGCACCAATAGTACAACCTCTTACAACACCTGGATTGTCAGTGCAGGTGGTCGAACGTTTGAGTCATTAATCACAGTAGTTCAGTCTCTTTAAAAAAGGCAAAACACCAAAAAGCCAAAAAGGCGTATTTGTAGAAAAGATGAAAGAAAAGGTGGATACCAGAATTTTTGTGTAACCAAGAGCACAGAGACGCCCAACTAAGAATGAAACACGACTGATAAATTTGGTGGCCTTCTACAGCAGGTTTATATGTTGGTAGATAAGGAAAGAGACACTGATGTCATCTACCCAGATATGTGCAAAGCATTTGACACTGTCCTGCGCAACATTCTTGTCTCTAAACTGGTGAGGAATAGACATGATGGGTGGACCACTAGGTGGGTGAGGAATTGGCTGGATGGTTGAACTCAAAGCGTTGGGTTCAACATCTCAGTGTTGAAGAGCTGTAATGATTGAGTGGAGAGCTGTAATGATTGGTGTTCCTCAGGTTTGGTATTGGTACTGGTGCTTTTTAAATTTCTGTTGGTGATACGGACAGTGGGATTGAGCTCAGTTTCAGCAAGTTTGCCAATGATACCAACTGAGTGGTGAGGTTGACATGCTGGAGGGAAGGGGTGCCATCTAGAGGAACCTTGACCGCTTTGAGAGATGGGCCCATGAGAACCTCATAAACTTCAACGAGGTCAAGTGCAAGGTCCTGGATTGCCTGGGTCAGGGCAATCCCAAACATGGATAGAGGCTGGGCAGGGAATAGATTGAAAGAAACCCTAAGGAGAAAGACTTAGTGATCTACGTGAAGTTCAACATGATGCAACAGTGTGCTCTAGCAGTGCAGGAAGGCAACCATATCCTTGGCTGTGTCAAAGGAAATGTGGCCAGCACATCATGGGAGATGATTCTCCCCTTCCATTCTACTTTTGTGAGACCCCCACCTGGACTGCTGCATACAGCTCTGGGGCCCCCAGCATAAGAAGAGTTGGAGCATCTCTCCTTAGAAGACAGGTTGAGAGTTGGGGTTGTTCAGCATGGAGAGGAGAAGGCTCCTGCAAGAGCTTAAAATGGCCTTCCAGTACCTAAACAGGGCCTACAAAAAAGCTGAGGAGGTACTTTTTACAAGGGCATAGAGTGAGAGTACAATGGGAATGACCTCAAACAGAAAGAGAGTAGGTTTGGATTAGATATTAGGAAGAAATTCTTTACCATGAGGGTGGTGAAGCACTGTTACAAATTGCCCAGAGATGATGTGGATGTCCCATCCCTGGAGGTGTTCATGATCTCATTGGATGGGGTTTTGTTTTAATGGAAGAAATATTTTACATATATATTTTAACTTTTTTAAAAGGTGACCTGTTTTGTTGACTTATGATAATGTCACAAGCAATTCTACTATCCAACAACATGTCATAACAAATCTAAAAATTTTGGGCAAATAAATATAAAGCAAATAACAAAAATATTATAATCTTTAAACCAACATCTGAATTAAAAATTAAAAATTAATGGTGGACAGAGGGGATTTAGGGCATGATTTTAATGAAAAGAAGATGAGAGGAGAATTGCGATTATTTTAAAACTTTGACTGAATGATAAAAAGTAAAAAGACTGTTGTGCTACTCTTAGTCACCCTCCTGATAAGCCAAATTTTTTTAATAATGAAGAACTAGAATCTGGACAGAAAAAATGTAACCTGCTAGATATGCAACAGGGTTAGGATATACAGCACAGATTTCTGATGTCTTCAGCCTTTTACTCACCCCTTGCAGTCTTTTGTTAGGTATATGCAGAGACTTCTAGTTCAGCAACCTATGTATTACCCTCTCAGACAAAGCTATAGTACAAATGTTTCTCTTCATTTTTACAAGATGAATTTACAAATTTAAATTCTAAAGTAGCTTCACTTGCTCATTTATGAAGAAGTATGTCTGAAGAATTAAAATCTTCATCACTGGCATTGGACCTACCTTGTCTTTGAACATTATCCATTTCATCTCAAAAACTTAAATTAAGAGCAACAGTAAGAAATGAAAAATCAAAACCAGAACAAATTGCAAACAACTTACCTTGTTCTATCCTCCTTTCTTAGGTGACTTCTCATGGCACTAATTCATAAACACAAGGGGGGTTTTTTTGACTTGAAAGACACAAGACATTCAAAATGCCTGAAGGCTTTTGAATCCTCTATTCCTTTGTCTTAACCAAGTCAAACTTTGCAAGTGTGCAGATCTGTCCCTAGCTACACCTTTTTGGGTCTTCCCCTTCACCCTCACTCTCATGTGTTGAAAAAATTAACGAAGATTTATCTTGATCCTACAGTAAATTTAAAGATATGCCACAATAACTCATGATGGAAAAAGTTGCATCTCATCTGATAACAGCTTCCAAGATTGTAAGGATTCAAAAATCTCTGAATAAAATAAAAAGGAAACAAAAGTACAGTTCCCTATATGTTATTCACACAATACATAAACTACCACTCTAATATTTTGCTACTGAAAAAAGAGAGAATTCCTGGAAGATGTTGTTGCCGTGGGATTTAGGTGCTGAAAAAATCTCCGGAGCAGTAAATTAGGGGTGAGATAGGAAAGGGTTTATTTGCCAAGGCAGTAGATGTCACAAGACGCACGCGTATACCTGCCCCTGTGCCCGAGAGGTTACATTTTATAACATCATCCATCCAATCCCAGATGTGTCCACCCTGTGGCCTTTTCTCTGGACCGCCCCGGGGTCCACCCCCTTAAAATGGGTCTGGGGTGTATTTCGGGACCCTCCATTCATCATCTTCACCATCATCAGAGCACAAAGGGTACATAGTTACCTAATTCTTGACTTCATTCTGTGGTTTAGGCCCAGATATGCTGTTCTGTCAACTGTCTAGGCCTTGCCTTGACAAAAGACTAAACATTTCTATTGGATTCAGGAGTAGGGCTGATATAGGGAGCATAGAATGGGGTAAGAGGGTTAAGGAATGTGTAAACAAGGGTGCTACAGGGAAAGGGAAAGGGACAAGGGACAAAGAAGGGAGGGTTTCTGCTTTTCAAACTTACTTATAAAACTTACAAGTCTTACCAATATTAGAAAAATAAAAAAACCATTGGGGGCTTAAGGCATCAATGTTTTTGTGAGGAGGTCAAGTGGCTTGGGAATGTCATTCAGTTTCTTCCCCAATATGATGAAGAATATTGCATGCTTTTGAATTCACGTATCTGAAAACAACATTATCACATTATCTGAAAATAAGAGACAGTTTCAGGGATGGTCACAAATAGAATAGAGATGACTGAGGTTACTTCTGTTTCAGATTCAGGAGGATTATATACTCTAATTATAAGGGGGAAAAAATCATGTTTCTTTTATTTTAAAATAAAACAAGGTAACCAAAACAAAATGACTAGGATCCTTTCCTACTTTGTGTAAATTGCACAAAGAAAGAAATACTGATAGGTAGAGCATAAAATACTATATATTTTATATAGCACAATAAAATTCCACATACATTCAACATCTGTTGCTGTTTCAATTCCATATATGTATATCAATTTTTGAACTGCAAATCCAGGTTTAGCATATGAAATAAGTTGCCTCAGGCAAACTTTAACCCATGAATTTGTGTTTTTAGAGGCGTGTTTTCATCTCTCCAAAGAAAGTTACAGAACGTTTTCTGACAGAGGTGTTTCCCTACTATATGAGGACTTACAGATTTATTTCTTTAAGGCATTTTGCACTAATTTTGGGTGCTGAATACATTATTTCATAGTGATCTCATTTCACAAATGTGGCCTCTAAAGAATATGCAATGTCTCTCACCTATAAGAGTTCCTGTGACTCATTCTGGTTTAGAAATTAAAGAATATTGATCTTTCATTAAGCAAATTTAGTGCATGTAATACTACCCTCAAGGTGGAGATAAGGAGAATGCTACACTGGAACAATAAGACTACTTAATATTCTAATCTTAATCACTTATCTATTGTCCGTATTTAGAACATTATTCTCAGTGGACGTGTTCTTTTGTCCTGAACTGTCACGTAGGGGTGTTGTATTGTAATTCACTGGAGACTATTTGGTTGCTTTAGACTCCTACTTCAATTTGGTACAGATTAATAAAGTCTTACAAGTGAGATTATAGAAAGCATTGTTGCTGGTTCATACAAGTCTGAAATTGAAGTCAAACTGACCAAGTAACCTTATTCTCATGGACATTGTTTTGGTGAAAAGATAAACACAACCATATTTCACTTCAACAACAAAACGCATATTTCATTGGCACATCTGCAGTCTAGATTTTATCTATTTATTCTGAATAAGATCCTGCAAATGCAATTAAGGATCCCACATCTGGTATGAGAAGTCAGGCATAAAGGAATTAATTTCTTATTTTTCCTCCCTGAGGGTAGAAATTGGTTTGTAGGTTACAAACACCCCACAGTCTTGACAATAAACAAAGTAGCTATAGTTGCACTCCACTAGGCAATGGAAAATCAGATTCACAGAAAAACACTCATCCATAAAATAGAGGACATTATTATTAGAACAAAGATTTACAGAAATTTTCAGTGATTGAGCATTGCCTAATATTAGAGCTCAGTGAAATTGATATCTCTAATCTATATGCAATATATTCTGGCATTTTAATTTTACTTCTACCATGACTGTTATTTTCAATTAACTTGTACACTAAAGGCACTAAAATTTACAGGAATTTTGATAATATTTCCTTCTTTTTGGATAATTTTCTCCCAGAGTTTATTTTCAAATTTTCTAGCAAGTGTCAAAACCATTAAATCTGACCCGCTGTGAAATAAGGCCCATTAAATCTGACCCACTGTGAACTAAGACCCTCTGCTGCTAAAATCTATATGTGAATAAAGCATGATTTAAAGTCATTATGGAGTTCAATGAGTACAAAAAAGGCATTGGACCTTTATTTCAAGAATCCGTTTGGCATGAGAACATGGTAGACTGAGTAGACATCACTAGAGGGAGTCACGACCACACAAACCACATGGATGCATTTCATAAATGCTACTGAGCAGAAATCTGGGTCCAGAGTATGAAATTTGTGCCATATACATATACAACAGTCACCTGTGGAAACTTCTCATTTGTTTTCTAAAGAAAAGGACTAAGACAATTTTTTGAAACAAATATTAAAGGAGTTACTTTAGCAGAATTTACCCATTTCATAAGTAATCCAAAGAACTTTTTGGGGAAGTTCTACACAGGGTCTTTTAAGGATGGAAACTCCGCAACCTCTCTGGGCAAACTAAGCCAGTGCTCAGTCCACCTTTCAGTGAAATAATGCTTCTTCTTATGTTTAGACAGAATCTACTGTCTTTCAGTTTACGGTCATTGTCTCCTGTCCTGCCACTGGATATCACTGAAAAGAGTCTGGCTCAGTCTTGTTTACATACTTCCTACAGGTAGGTGCATCAACAAGATCCCGAGCCTTCTCATCTCCAGGCTAAACAGTCCCAGCACTCTCAGACTTCCCTCACAGGAAAGACACTCCAGTCGCTTAATCACTTCCCTACTCTTCCACTGCACTCTCTCCAGTATATTAATGTATCTCATGCACTGGGGAGCCCAGAACTGGATGTACCACTTCAGGCAGGGCCTCATCAGTGTTGTTCACACTTACAAAATATAATAAACAATACAATAAAGAGGTGTATGATTAATGAAACCAAAAATTGAAAACCTAATACATAGCAGCACATGCAAAGATCTTAATGAAATGGGACAACCTTGTTGACAAAATCCAACTATTTTGTTTGTATTTTGAAGGAGTAGACAGCCTTTTTTCCTAAGTTCTAGAAAAAACTTCAAGTAGAACCATAGTTTTCTACCACCAACACCTTATATTAATTTTACAGGAAAACTTCCAGTCTGAGGTCTTCCCTATAACTAAGATATGTTCTTATTAGAGCTTATTAGAGCTCCTTCACACTGTCTGGCTTCAGTACGATTTCTACTGGTTAGGTCTGACAGCTGCAAGACTTCCTTTCGTCTTTGACTTGAAATGGCTGATGAGTGTACTCCTTCTGTCCTCATCTGCTTGCAGCTCTTGGACCCATGCAGATGCCTATGGGAATGTCTAAAGAAGTTGAGGTGATTCCCTGCCTTTGAAATTGCTTTAGAGGTAATCTAGGAGAGAGAGATCGTTAAAAAACCCCCAAATGGAGACATCATATAGATGCAACAAATAAATTTGACCTGTATATTGGTGATAGGTATTCACTCAAAGTTAATATCATGTTTCCCTTAAACCTGTTTCAATAACAGGTTTTAGAATGCCTGTAAAATTACTTACTATACAGCCATATGCCAATCTCTTTAAATCAATGAAAAGTACAGTGACTTTATTCAACTCACCCTCTCTTTACCGGCTACCAATAGTAAACGAACAACATAATTTGATGGATCTGACCAGTTATTTAAGTGATAACGAGAACTAAAGGCAGGTTGAAGTATCAAAAAAAAAGATTACAAGCAAACTAAATGCTAAAATTTGTTTCAAAAAATTCTAAATTTCTGAAAAATCAGAGTAATCTCATAAAGAGACTACAAAGAGAGAGGTAGAAACATGTAAATTAAAGTAATAACAGAATTCACCCATTTGAGTACATGGTATCTTTTCATACATGGACCTCTTTAAACTGCCTTTACCAGACTCCACTGGAGGCTACAAAGAAAGTGACTGTGTCTTCATAAAGCTTTTTAAATTAATGACTTAAAGAAATATTTTATTTTTTTTTATGTCCCTTTCCTCCATGTATCTTCCCTTTCACTTCAAAGTGCTCTTCCTACAACAATAAAAATCATTGTTTCTCTCCACTTTCCATTGCATTTCTTTCCATCCTTACTATTTCAAAGTTTAACAGGAGAGTTTTAAAGTGCCCTTACAGAGGACCCTCAACCAGCAGCTCTGCAGAAACTGTGTTTGAATAATTCATCAGACTAAATCTTGCAGGGTGACTAATGTGCTAATTATACAGAAGAGTCATTTATTAAGGTTGGGTCGGGTGCTCAATGCTAAACATCATTATAAAATATTCATATGGTATTTGGAAATTTTCTGAAAACTTCAGATATCATAGACATCCAATAAGATGGATAATTTCCTCAGCGTTACAGTCCTGCTACACTGAAAAGATTTATCAGGAATTCAGTATCAAGACATTCTTCTTGACGAAGTAAAATCCATTATGACTGTGTGTTAGAAATATGCTACCTTTGCTTACTGCAAAGCTATTTAAAAATAACTCATCAAATTAAACACCTCCAGTAATCACAATGCATCCTTTTAGGAGGTCTTGTTAAAACTGCTGATGAAAGTTCTGTGTGAAGCATGAAATTTGGCCATATGTTTTAGACCACAGTAGTTTACCTTGAACTGTACCTTTTACTGATATTTTAAAGTGAAAAAATGGGAAACATTTTCATTGTCAGAGAAAGTGGAATTTAGTGAAAAATAGATAATGGTATTTCTTACTAGAGTAGGTAAGTTTCTTCTTTCAGTAACATGTTATGCAACAGGGCAAGCAATAATGACCAAAATCCTTCCCAAGTAGTACAACAGCCAGGAAGGATACAGATCCAGAGATGACATCTACATGTCTGTAGCTAAATGAAATGTGGTCCCATCTAAAGTATATACTCCATCTTATGAGAATATTTTTACTGTCAAGGTAGTATGCCAAATTTCTTTTCATAGGCAATGGGAAAAACTGTTTTCTTGTTTCATTTTAAAATCTGTAGTTAGGTAAACTCATCAGTTGTAATTTTGCATACTGAGGCATACTGCCTCCAGTTATTAATTAGTATAATTTCCCAGACTTTAGGCAAAGTAACTGGCTCATACTGGCCACTATTTTGGTCAGCTCAAAACAACAAAAATATATTAGAATAACAGACCCAGAAGCACCTCTGGGTACCAAGCCAGACATGACCAGTACATTCACAATGTAAAAGATTGTTGGAAACAGAAAAAACACTCTTTTTACAAGTTTCCTGCAAGATCAGGCAATGTAAAAGGTGTAATTGAACACCTTGTGTTTTCCTTACAAAAGCTACTAAATTTTTGTCACTCCATATTGCTTTCCACTTAGGACAAATATTTTTGCATACTTAGTATCATGGTGCTTTGTTTTGCTAACAGTCTTCTTCCACAGGTCAATTCTTCAAGCATACAAACATATCCATGGCTAGGCTGTGGTTTGAACAATGACCTTGATTTCTGATGCCTTCAGGCTGTGACTTCACTCCCAACAATTGTTCTTTCAGACTGGATCCTCCAAAACCCTCGTGAGCCTTTGCACATCCTGCTGCCCGCATTATTTTGAACTTTGCTGTCACCATACCATCTCTCTTAGTCATGGTTTAAAACTTGAAATAACTAATCAAGAATGCCTTCTTTTCAATATACCTCTCTGTCATACAATACCTCATTTTTCTTACTCTCAGCTGGTTTAGAGATTTGAAGAGTTATGTGAATTGCATATGAGCTTACGTAGAAAATATATACCAACAGTAAAACTAGCATAAGTTTCTCCTGGGCATATATGGATGCCAAAAATGCATGTTCACAGGAAACTGTTTTAGATGAGGGAGTGAGCTGGTGGTGATGAGTGGCGTCATGATTTTATTTTTGGAAGTATAGGGTTAACTGGAAAAAGCTAAGTGCAATGAAGCCAGTACTAAATCTAATTGAAAAATGTAGAAAAGCAACTGTAAAGCAAAGGCAAGGATAATTTTTCAGTGATGCGAGTTTCACTCACCATTTCTAAGGAATTCTCTTGCAAGGAGCCAAGAGAAAGCTCCTATTATAAAACAAATGTTCATGAAAAGTCTCAATCTGTTTTTACTGAGTTTGAGAAGGGAAAAAGGTAGCAGGTAGTAAACAATAAATCACTTAAAACATCTGCCCAACAAAGGAAGCTAAAAGCCACCTAGATTAATAAACTCATTTGAGAATGTGTGTGAGGAGGAAATAGTAATGGGTAATTGGGATATTCTGACTGTATAAGCAAAAAGTATGCATATATTAGTTTCAAAACTGTAGAAAAAAAAGTGTCCCTATCTCAGTAAGAATGAATCTTTAACTTTGTTTACCTGTGTAGAAGAAAGAGAACTTTATGTTTGCTATGGAAAAGAGAGTCCCCTGTGCTGTGAAATTTATCAGTTAATATCCATCCTGAAGAGCTCACAAGTGAAGCTAAATCTTATTTCCTCTTTGGAAGACCCTGTAGTGTCCTTAGAATTATGAACTCATGTATTTCAACTCAAAAATCTCTGTTTGGACTGTTTTGAATACTGATAGCAACTTTGGCTAGCATGGATTAGTTTGCACATTTACACAATGTGTCTATTAAATACATGTTTTCCACAAGTATTTTCTTGCCAGTGAATGAAAATCATTGTTCTGTTAATGCAATGAAGCCATCCCTTGAAAGTGGATACATGAATTAATGACTATCCAGTGTTCACTAGAAAATCAGACATTATGGAATGTATTTAAAACCTCAATTTTTTTTTCATTGTCTGGTTAAACTAAATCTTTGATTATGCAGATGACTATATCTGAATATACCATTTACTTCAACTCAAGCCCTTTTCATATATGGCTTTGTAAATGAGACAAATTTAGATTCCAGTAAAATTAACAGTCTGTTTCTGGAATTATTCTTTATATTTTACCTTCATGAACCATGAGGATTTTTCATGATAGTGAGCATTTAGATAAACATATAATGTGATATACCAGATGGTTGCACTGCCATTCAGAAACACCTTGAAAGACTAGAGAAGGCAGCAGACGGGAAATCTCATGAAGCTCAACAAAGGGAGGCAAAGTCCTACCTCTTGGAAGGAATAACCTCAGGCACCTCTACACAATGGGGGACAGTGAGATAGGAAGTATGTTTGCAGAAAAGGGTCTTAGGGTCCTGTCAGACAACTAGCTGACCATGAGCCACCAATGCACCTTCACAGCAAAAAAGGCCAACAACATCCTGGTTGTGTAAGGAAGAGTGTTGCCAGCAGACCAAAAAAGGTGATTGTTCCCCATTCTTCGGCACTGAGAAGTCCACACGTGGAGTTTCAAGACCATCCTAACAATCAGACCTTAGCCCTGACAGCACTGTATCACAGAAACACAGAATAGCTGAGGTTCGAAGAGACCTCTAGAGATCCTCTGTTGCAATCCCACTGCTCATAGCAGGGTCACCTAAAGCAGCTTTCTCCGACTATAAATTCTGTTACTATTTCAAAATTGCTTCTACATTCCTCACTAGAAAGTCTTTATGAGTAAGAGGTATCTTACATAATTTCCTTTAACTGACCTAACATATACACATTTATATTGCATTTAAGCAGCTCAAGCTAGCTAATATAATCTTTTTCGTTCCATCTAGAAGTGCTGAAGAAGTCTCAGTTGTTATTGAGAAAGGATAGATAGACAATTATTTACAATTTTATGTAGAGTGAGGTTCTATATGAATGATAAACATGACCACGCACACATATGTATATATGTGTTCAGAACTTTCCTATGTTAAAACAGAAACTTCAATCCTTTAAAACATTAAAAGACACAAAAGAAGGTTTCTTCCATTAATGATTACAGGAAAATATGGGAAATTCATCTAATTGCTTGCATACTTCCAGATAGTATTGATAATGGGCAACATGATATTAGTCAGAAGGTATTATCATCCAGGCAGATTTCTATTTTCCACTCTTGATTAATTAGTTAAAAAATTTAGAAGAAAACCAGTATATTAAAAAAAAAAAAAAAAAGAGCAAAGCCAAAACCCCAAAAGACTCATTCCCAGAAATGCAAGATAATTTGGTAGTTCTGGAAATTTTTCACCTGGTAATATCAAATTCTTGAGAGCTGTGAATTTTAAATATATTTTTACTTAATTCACAAATATGTGACTTAGATAGCTAAAATGTCACACTTGATTAATTGGAATAATACTTTTTCTTCTTGTGGCTGGTTGCACATGACACTTATTACCCTAGTAGATTTCTATAATATTACTTCTGTTTAAAATAGTGATGTACAGATAGTAAAACTAGCAATGCTGCTATCTATGTTTGTTTACTAGTGATGTTTATTTGTTGGAACAGCCTATTTTGGAGCAGGTGCTTGTGATAGAGTGGCCACCATCTGTGAAATGTATCTAGAGAATGGCCCCAACAGATGTATTTCTGTGACAGTTTCTTGCCCTCAGCTGAAGATGCAGTTGAAGAACCAGTCCCCATTTTTGTACGTATTTATGCAAGGGGAAATTTCCATAAGAATCTAAAATTTTGAAAAACAACTGATACAATTCTGAGACTTCAAAAGGAATTGCAAGGAGAGGACAGATATTCATAGGGGAATTGTTCTGTGCTGGGACAATACAGCTTGGAAAGTAGTGCGTTCACCTATTCCAACAGTGAAAATGAGTGGGAAGAAAGTTTCATCTCAGTGAAGAATTTGAAAATGAGTGGTAAATCCTGGGGAACACTTTAAAACAAAAGGAGATTATGTGGTTAGAAAATATACATTTGCCTTTTGCTAGCTCTGTTTGATGCTACCAGCCAATTTCTTCCTAGGGAATCAATGTGCTATTTTTTTTTATACCTTCCATGTAGCTCCTCTGTGCTCTAAACCCTGCATTTGGGACATAATGGAATCCTGCAGGTTTATGTAGCTTTATCTGTTGGGTAAGGTCAGTGCAGTCCTCTAAACACTTGTTCTTGTATGTGTAGAATCCAATAAATCCAGCGGTATTCATAAACATCTTACACTTCTAGAGATATAACATTAATTGGCTATAAATAAAGCCAAATATATCCTGAAATGCTAATGTTTGTAACTTCTGGTTTTAGTGCCTGTTTCCTATGCTATTTCTTCATTATCTCTCCACCCACTCACCTTTCTAGCTGCCACCTCCCTTCGTGACGCTTGTGGAGACTTCATTAAGAGTTTACTATATAATTGTATTTGCCAGGGCTGTGAGTGCCCTGAGGCCCATGATGTTGTCTAATGTACTTTAAATAACAAAACCTTCTTCACAAGGAATGAACTGACAAGAAATAAAGTGAATTAATTGAAGAATGGACAAAGTGAAACCAAATGGAATACAATTATTATTCCCCTATGAATTTTCCTTCCATAAATTATTCCCATATTAGGGAAATGTTTAATTCATACTGTAAATAATGTCTAGAGAAGTCTTTTCAGTTGTTGCTCAATGATTTGTTCTGTCTCTGGAGCAAACATTCTAAAATACTGTAATTTAGCTGAGAAGAGGACTACAAAAGCTAAAAAATTGGTTACAGTTCTTGCTGTAGTGTACTGAAATTTGAAAACATTTGTTTTTAACATGACTGACCCCATAATTATAATTTAGTTGCCTTTTGTCTTTCTTATGTAAATTAAATATGTATTCTCTTAATTCCATGAATTACCACACATTCCAGACAAATTAATTGTTCTCCACAGATATAATTGAAATTATTGGCTCTTTGCAAAAAGAATCATGAAGTTGAGGTTATGGACAGAAGGGACATACACTAAAAAAAAGTATTCTTTCAAAATTTCTAATTTCTAATAATTCTATTTCAATTGTTCTGTCTCCATTGTTTTGTGTTACTTTGATGTATGAATGAATCTTCTGAATTGTTGCAGATAACTATTGAGTCCAAATGTCTTGAATGCAGCAAAAGAAAAGAACATAAGGTGTTCTCTGATCAGAAATGGTTATTCATTTCTTTAATTAATTTTATTACTCATTCTTCTCCACCTACTTTAATTTTACTTATAGTAAAAATTTGCATTTTTCTGAAAAAAAGTAATACAAAAAGAAACTCTCACTACAGCAGTTTCGGTTTGTTTGTTTGTTTGTTTTTAAATATCATATCTCTCATGAAAGAAAAATATTACTTGACATCCCATTTTTAACTTAAGACTCTTCCTAGTTATGATTAGGCTCTAACAAAAAATGTTGAATTAGACACACTGATTTTCATTGTTCGTCAGTTTTTACTTTATGGCAAATGTATCACCTTGTTTGTGTGATAGCAATTACACACTTTTCCTGTTACAGACTCATACTATATTTATTTCTTACTCTTATTGTATTTGTTTTTAACTGTTCAGCAGTGTACAAAGCTGGCATATGTCTCTCCAGATTATAAATTCTACAAAGCTGTTAGCATTTTGTGAAGTATCATAATGCACTCTTGACTGATCTTTTATTACCAAAGGCCTCAGCCATTGAAGACTGAAACTGGCAGACAATTCAGAGTGCCTTAAGAGTAACTTTGAGACAGCAGGAGCTAGAGCTTTCAGTAATTATACTCCCTGATTGTGGAATCTGCTCCCTATTGAGACTGGAAGAGCAGCATCTGTTGAGACATTTGGGTTAAAATTAAAGAGGTGCACAAGTTTGTTGATGCATTTAACTGTGAGGAAAACTCTTAAACAGTTCTGGCTAAAAAACAAACAAATTCCCCCCCCCCCCCCCCCCAAAATTAAAAATGAATTTGTGGAAAGGACTTAATGTTGTTATGCTAAAAGACTGCTTCAAATTGTTAATTATTATTTGTCCATAAATGGAAGGAAAAGAAGAGGTAATCAACACCATGAACACAGAACAAAACACTCAATCTGGATTCTGTGAAAACAGTTATTGCTCCCTTATTAGTTCATTCATACATTCTTCCCACCTCCATCCTACTTGTACACTACTTGTCAGTATTTTATACATGTAGTGGGTAGGATTTACCCTAAGAAACATAAGCTTTAAAACCATATTTCTAATTAGTTCTGTTTTTAAAACCATCTGAAAATCACAGAAAAAAAAATCTCACTTCATTTGATTGGAAGGTAATTGTTTTCCTAGGTTGCCTAGGTCACTTGGCTACTGTGCCACTAATTGACAATATTATCTAATTTTTCAAATATTCTTGTTTTTAAATATTCTGTTTTATAACTGTTACACATAAGTATAATAAGCAAGTAATTTTCTTCTACAGTATTTATGTTATATTATATAACATCATTCTTCTAGAACATTTATTTTTCGTGATTAGGACAGGTTGTATTTAACATTGGAATTCTTATTGCATCTGTATAAAATTGTCCATACCAAATGGGATAAATCTCAGGTGTCCTCTTCAGAATTTCAATAATTTTTCCTCATTATTTTTTCCTCATTAACTTTTTAATATAAACAGTTTCTAACATGCTATACCTTTCACATATGGTATAATAATTAAACACCATAAATATATTTGAATTTTGTAATTCTAATGCAAATAGAGCTCAAGACTGGATAGTGAGTTTTGGCGAGGACTACTGACATTTCATAATCCACAGGAAAAGAAAATATAGATTTCCTTATCTGTATAAAGTCCTTATTTAATCCTGTACTTGTTAATTCTTTATACCTCTCCCACAGGCTTTTCTGGTCAAGAAGAGACAGATAGATTCCTATTGTGCTTTACTTCTTGGATGGCAATTGTTTGAAAGTTTGCAAGCAAAGTAACTAAGTTACTGTAAATTATCCTGAATGCCAAAAAGAATTCAATATTAAAATTACCAATGCCTTGTAAGTACCACCTCTCAAAAATATTTCATTCAATGACCCCCACAGCAGTTCCTTTTTTGAAGACGTCTCATCCCTGGAGCTATCAAGATCCATCTAGATTAGAGCACATAATGAGAATAATTTGAAATGTCTATTGATAGACCATTAGGGGCAATTGACACATTGAAGGAGAGAGAAAATATTTTGTTTAAACTAGGGCTCATTCAGTTTAAAATGCAATCAAATATATGTTCGTGAAATCTTCCGTATTTTCATTATGAACAGAAATAGCTCCTTTTTTAATAATGTGTTCTCATACTAATTTTATAATTACTATTAGTTTAATTTTTGAGCTTGGCAAGAAAATTCTCTCAAAAGGTTTTAAGAATCTTTTCATGTTATGTAGACCTGAGGGGGGGAATTGAAAAAAAATAATAGAAAAGCAGCTAGCTATTTTCTTGCTCTGCTTGGAAGCAGATTGATCTTTTCTTCACAGCAAACTCCTTGTAGAGTTTCAGGGTTTGTCTTAGTCTTCTTTATTAAAAATAAATTATACAAGACTGTATGTGGGTTTTAATATCAAAATATTCACCTCATACTGAAGCATTATTCCAAAAGATATTTTTAAAATATCATACACAATGAATAAAGATGAAAAAAGGGTAGAAGTGATGTTATTCTTCTGTATTGCGGAATGATTCCAGAATTCTTTTCTCAGTTCTGAGGACTATGGAATGAATGAACACAGGCACATATATTCTACAGAAGCTTTGTTGATTAAGAGCTTCAAAAGGGGCAACATAACCAGTCTGAAAAAAACATTTGCCTATTCACTTAAGAGTTAATAATTTCTTGTGTGCAAGTAAATGAACAGTGCCATAGTGTAGTGGGTTTCTGTGGTTGGGTTTTGGTAGCTGGGGGTGGGGGGGACTACAGGGTAGCTTCTCTTAGAAGCTGCTAGAAGCTTCCCCTGTACCGTGGAGACAATCCCAGCCAGCTCCAGGACGGACTTCCTGCCGCTGGCCAAGGTCAAGCCAACAAGGAGCAATAGTAATGTCCCTGTGATAACATATTTAAGAACAGAAGGTTGTGGCACAGAAAGAATTCCAACCAGGGAAGACTGGAGTAAGAACATGGGAACAAGAAGTTAGACACCAAGGTCAGTGCAGAAGGAAGGGCAGGGGGTGCTCAAGGCGTTGGAGCTGAGGCCCCTGCAGCCTGTGGTGCAGACCATGGTGGAGCAGCTGTGCCCCTGCAGCCTGGGGAGGAACCCATGCTGGAGCAGGTGGATGCATGAAGGAGGCTGTGACCCCGTGGGAGGCCCAGGATGGGGCATAGTCCTGGAGGAGACCTGTAGCCCATGGAGAGGGAAGCCCACCCTGGAGTTGGTTTTCCCCAGGTAGGACTTGTGGCCCCTGTGGGGGACCTGCGCCGGTACAGCTCATTCATGAAGCACTGCACGACATGGAGGAGTGACCCACCGGACACTAGTTTGGGAAGAACTGCTGCCCAGGAGATGGACTCATGCAGGAGAGATCCATCAAGTATTGTCTCCCGTGGGAGCAGGGGGAGGACTCCTCTCCCTGAGCAGCAGCAGAAACAACAACTGACCATAACCCCCATTCCCCATCCCCCTGCACCACTTCAGGGGACAAGGGAGAACATGGAAGGAAGGAGGGGTGGGGGGAAGGTGTTTTTAAGACTGTTTTATTTCTCACTCTTTGGCTCTTATCCTGTTAGTAATAAATTTAAATAATATCCCCACTTTGAGTCTATTTTGCTCGTGAAGATAATCAGTAATTGACCTCTCCCAACTCTTAACTCATGAATCCTTATCTGTTTTTTTTTTTTCTCCTCTGTTCAGTTGCAGAGCTGTTCAGTGTGAGAGAGTGGCTTTAATGGGTACCTGGCATTCAACTATACATGGAAAAGAATCAGCTAAAGTGTTAAGTGTATTGTAACTTAAAATTTGGTATGGATAATTTTGAGATGGATCCACCAGCATTTTCCCTTCAACTCCAGTCTGTAGACTTTTTAAAGGAAATAATTTGCAGAATTCCATCTGTATCTATAGTATTCCAGATTTCTGCCACAAGCTTCCTTTCAACTTTCCAGAAAGCTAAGCTCCCAAAAATCTTTCAATTAAGTGAAAGAACCAAGGCATATTGAAAACATCCACTCTTTCTGTCAGCAATATCAATCATCATCACTGATGAGGATGTCAGTCTGTCATACCTGCTGGGCAAAGAGTCACCAGTGTGCAGACAGATTTATAAAAATGCACTTATTTATTCATTTTAAGTAAAAACAATACTCCTCTATGTGCTTACATCAATAAATTTTCTTTTCAATAGATCAGTGCATATCAGAGAACATGCAGTAAGGACTTCTTGGTGAATATGAGGTACAGTGGAGATTCTTGGTTTGAAAACACAAGAAAATTCTTTTGTGTCATTCATCCAGGATGGGAGAGTAAAGGTTTTCTGCAAGTCTGTGGAAAGAAACTAAAAATACTGAGACATGACTGTCTCGTAGACCATCAATGAAGGGAAGATTGAGAAACTTCCAGAGAGACGGATGGAAGGCTGTAAATGGCTGGCAATTCTGTAGATGGTAAATAAGAAAACTCAGGTCTAGGAATTTGCTAAAGAACTGGATACAGTAAAAGTAGATTAAAATCTCCTCAATGTGCTAGAGAGCAATAGTCTAGCATGAAGTTGAGATGTAGAGGTTCTTAAACATTTTCCAGCTTACCAGGATTAAGTTGTATTTCTTATGTACTGATGCAACTGGAAAGTAGGATTCTACATTCAGAAACAAACAATTAAAATTAAAACTTTACTCATGCTTTTATCTTGAGTTTTCACTTCAGCCTTGAGTGTTTGTTGTTGTACACAGTTTCCATTCCCTACATGGACAAAACAAGTGTATGTGAAATGTGCAGTGGGAGGAACTGCATTTGTTGAAGATAAAAGGAGAATCAAAGTGACTAAACCAGATCTGTAGCAAGTGCATAAACTTGATGAATGTGGTTCTGCAGGATTTCCATAGGAAATACGTAGTGGCTTAGGCAGTGGCCACAAACAATGAGAGAAGAATAAGAACAAGTCCAACAAATTATTGCTCCCTCTGTCACTGTCCTGTTATCAAATTATTCTCTGCTTTGTGGATTTCATAAATCTGATGCGACTTCTATAACCTCTTTGTATCTCTTTTCTTTGTGGTCACAGATGCTTTTACATGCAGAATAACTGAAGGTCAGAAATTCAAAAGTTCTGTTATTTTTCCTGTTAAGAAAATTAGGTCATTTTATTTGGTTTGTGCTTGGCTCTTTTTACCTCCATTTAACAATCTCTTATTTTTGTAGCAGGAGAGACAGTGAACAGTAATTTCCTATTCACACTCTCCATGATCACTTTGAAGTCTTCGGGCATTTCCTTTATGTGGTCTCCTCTCCAGCCTACAGAGAATGTTTTCTCATTTATATGTAAAATGTCCCATGCTTTTGAACCTGCTTTTTCTTTGTCTGAATTTTTCTCAGTTCTATTGAATACTTTTTGGGGATAAGACCATACCTCCACATAGTATTCGAGGTTTGGGAAAACTACAGATTTATACAGTGATTTCACTATTTTTCTTTCTCTCCCTGTACTTCCTAATGTTTTTAAAAGTTTGAGTCCGGTTTGGGTCCACTACCAAGTACTAAGGCTATACTTCCATGAAATATGTGTCATAATCCCTAAGTTTTATATCTTTTGCGATGAACTCAGATCCATCTACTTTACAGATGAATTGGTTCCCTTGGTATCACTTTATACTTCTCTACAACGAACTTTATTTGCTGTTTCATTGCTAAGACACTTGTAAGGCTTTTCTTCATTTGTTGGAGGTGGTCTTCATCTTTACCACTTTGACCAACTTCTGTCATTTCACAGAGCTTTCCATAAAGCTAAAATTGAGACTATCTAGTAGAGGACTGACATAGGCAAAGTACACTCTCGGAAGCAACCCCAATCAAACCATTACCTCTCACAAGCTGATTTACTTTAGCCACCATTACATCTTTAGTTTAGATTTGGTGTAAAGCAAAAAATGACAGACACTGTAATGGAGTAGCAGCTGTAAGACCATATCCTCCAAATTAATCAAAAAGTTAGATTTCTGAAAATGTTAGATTAGTTAGATTATCTCAGAATGAACAGAGATTTTTGAAAACCTGGAAATATGGAAACTGAGACAGAGACCTCTCTTTTCTCCAGATAAGAAGGGAAAAGCAACATTCTTCTGAGGAGTGTCTATTAGTCTGTAACCTGTAAACCCGACAGGTTAGAATGACTGAAATTAAGAGAGGAAACTGGACTTTTGACACTCAGTTTAAACACGTAATTTTGCCTAATAACTAAAAAGATTAATGGTGAAAAAAATCAATGAGTAAGCAGTAAGGTAAAAAAGATCCTTCCTAAATCTTGACTTGACAGTTTTAATTTGCACAGATATAAGCTTATATTTTCTTCTGTTTCAGTACTCCTGGTTTTGCTGCCTATATAATTTTCTTCCAAAATTATAAGCATAGCTAACACTCAGAGAACAGAGTAAAGCAAAGTACTATGTTTGAAGTACTTCATGCTTCCTGGGTTTAGGTCATATAAAGTGAGAAATACTGCATCTCATACAGAGAAACACATTTCAAAATGAAAGATTTATAATCTGTAAAGAATTTTTATATTTAAATCAATATACTCTAATCAATTTAACATGGAAAGCTATGTGTCTTTTTAGGTTTCAAGTATAGATATATATATAGTAGATTGCAACTACTATTATAAACAAGAACTTTTAAAACTGACAAAAGGGGAATTGAAATTTTCTTACAATGTTGGATTATAAAGGTGCAAGTTAGTGATAGGAGAAGAAATATGTATAATCCCAGACTGTGCACTTTTCTCAAAGTGGAATTAAGCTGTAGCAAGCAAACTGCCTTTAAAACATTCATAGCCACCAGTGTCTCTGTGCAAATAGTGAAATGCAGAAACTCTAAGGCTTTACTGAAAAACACTTGAAAGCACTATCTGAGAAGACACTCTACTGTTGTTTGTACTGATGGAAAGAAGGGGGTTTATTTGATTTACTTGCTGCTGTTCATACCTTTTGAAAAAGTCTATTATGGAAAAGTCTATTTTCCTACAAAATATATAGTCCCACAATAGTGTCAACTTTTTGCCATTGCAGTATAATTTAGTAAGTTTATTACAAACTGTGCCTGTATGCAAATTTGGCATTTATATTTGTTTGGATATTTTGCTTATTTTTTCACTTACTTCCTGAAATTAAATTGTCTGCCTCCTTTTTAAATAGGTGTTTGTCTCACAAGCTCCCTGACAAGGTAGTCAGGGAGTGAATTCACAAGTAGTGAATGATGCATAACTGGTCAAACAGGAAGCTTGTATTCCCTATATCTTCCATGTGATGAGAAGCTTCTAAAAGCACTACATTTCAGTTCTAGTCTATTTTTTGTTGTGTTTGTTTATTTGTTTTTCATTTGGATTTGGAGTTGCCTAGACATCCCTCTTGTTTAGTATCTTGCCATAGCAAACTTAGTCTTGGAAAGGAATAAACCCTAACCTTTCAGAAGTCCTTTCAGATCCTGCCCCTCAGTGTCAGATATTCTGGCATCGTCTATTGGTTTCATATTTACTTTTATGTTTCTCCTTTTTAATGTTTATTTTCTCCTTATATGTTTTCCTTCTTTTCTCCTGCTGTTTCTATTATCTGTAGTCCAACAGGTTCCCAGTTGTAGTTTCCTTTGTTTCCTCCATTTGAATGCTAGCTGTTTTGAATCCATCCCAGTATCTCTGTGTTACTCTGTTGGTATTTGCTCTCCTTTTAATCAATGTCTTTCTCATTTAAAAGCAAGGTGTTCTCAGAATTGACTTGAAGAGCTCTTTTTTTTCTATTGTGACCAACAACTAAGCAATTTTCCACCTTTTCTGTAGATCCATAGTCCTGCTGTCTATCATTCCAGTGATGATAGAATAGACTCAGAATGTCAAAGAAAACAAAGACAGAAAGAATGTAGCCATTCGAAGAAAGACTTAAAGCAAACACAGTAAAATTTTATTTGGTTAGCCTGATACAGGATATGCCATTTTGAAACTTAGAGACAATCTAATAGATTTTGATTAATGGCTAAAGAGTTTTTTCTTTTGTTAACACAAATCAACAATTCTGATAGATACAGGGTATTGGTCTCGGAAACTCATACCAATGTAGATCAACTCAGAAAGATCTTCTTTCATTAATCTACTACTGAGCTGCGAAGCGTACTCTCTAGACAATGTGTTAACAACTGTTAAAACAAATGTTCAAAATCACTCCTTTTAAAAGGGTCTTCCAAATTCCTTCAGACTCAGAGTTATCCTACATCTACACCTATATTCCTTTCACTTCATTCCAAATAAAATAAGGTTGAGAAACTAAGTATTTAAGTGTGATTTGTTTTGAATATCAGAAGGTTGTTGATAAAGGAAACAAAGACTTCATGCAACAAATATCCTTCTGCCAGCCTGCTTAATAGGAATTCTGTAAAACTATACAGATACATGACTTCCCAACATAAAATGTTCTAAGGATTTTTAAAGAAGAGTTTTCTATAATTTTTAACTCTATATATTTCTATGTTTTTATTCTAGAGAACGTTTCAAAATGCATTTAATAACGTATTGACTTTACCACCTCTAATTTCTTTAGAATTTTCTCAGCATGTTTTAACTTCAATGTTTCAAATGATCTCATCTGCTTGGAGAAAAGCAGCAGTTTCTAAGGTAACCAGATCTAATGTATTTATTAGAGTCTAAGTGTTTGGACTCCAGAATTTTCTCTTAGCTCTATGGAGAAGGTGTTTTATTGCAGCTGAGGACTGCACTATGGGAGAGGTCCTCACAGAAAGAAGGAAATTGCCAGCCTTAATTAATAAAAATCAGTCTCTGTCATTGCTTTCTGTGTGACATAGAAGACCAAATAGAAATCTTAGCTCCTACACACTACAAAACGTCTTCCAATAAGTGAATGAGTTACTCTGCTCTTTCTTGCACTTCTTACCCATTCTTTTTAAGTCATTCTGTCATCTCATTCCTCCAATTTCAGTAAGATGCTGTCAATCAAGCATAAACAAAACTAAATAAAATTAAGAAACTGAGACAAATACCATCTACAAAGTGCAAATATCCTATTACATATACGTTTGTTTTCTTCTGCAATATTCTTGCACATGTACCACATAGTTTAAGTAATAAAAATGTGTCTCATTGGAAATTTCCTGCCCCTTTCTGTTTTAATTTGTTTTTGAGGATATATACAGTTGAACCAAAACTCTAATTATTCATGAGTTATTTGTATTTGGCAATTTTCTTTCTCTAGAGCAGAAAAATCTAGAATTAAAATGTTACTGTATATTAAATGGAAATATTTCCATTCAAGGTAGTTTGATACCAAATCTAAAGTGTTCTGCAGCTTTTGATACAATGTTATGTTGCTCATCTTCCTCTTTTACCTCTGTAGTCAGCTTTGTAGCAAAGAAGCCAAAATTCATAGACTCAGAATAGAAAATTAAGTTATATGACACCACAGCTAAAACTCCCATGAAACTGGCAGTTCAGACAGTAGGCCTCCAATATAATCTCACACTTGTTCAACCTTGTTTATCAACATTTCTCAATATCAATTCAATTCCATAAAATATTAGCTTAGTTTTACTGGTTTTTTTCATCAGATATGTGATGAAAACAAATACCAAAAGTACAGATCTACAGTGGCATTACTATTCCACATTAAGGAGGGAGGTTGATGTAGATGTCTCTCTGGTCAGCTCTTCTCACTTCTCAGAAGGAAAGAACAGAGCACCATTTTTTCTATTCCTGGCATATTTTACAAAACTGTATCAGTAACGCTCTGTGGCTAATTGTATCAAAGGTAGCTGCAAAATCCAAACAAATCAGTTTGAAGACTTAACTCACTGCTATTGCCAAGAGGAGATAAGCAGGCAATAAAACATTGCAGTTCTCCTGGCATATGTGCTGATTAAGGTTAAGGATTCTGGGTATCAGCAGAGACTGGGATAATTATATCTGTACCCATAGATTATTTCTTTCTATAAAGTTCCCCTAGAGAGGAGCTAGTATATTGATTTACTAACAGGAGGATTTAAAAAGGCTGCTTCCCTTTGAACTCAAGAAAAACTTGAGGTATATTTCCAGCATGTGAATCACAAACTAAGGAAAGAAAAACTAGGAAAAATCTAACAGAGCACATTCTGCATTTGTCTTTACCAGATTTGGCTTTGGTCAAGAAGCAAGGAGAAAATGTCTCCCAAAAATTTGGTTCAAGATGTGCTAAAATTCTTTACTGTAGGTCTATATAAAGAGAGGAAGGAATTCCCTATGCTATAATAGTGAGTTGACTGGAGTTTTCCATATGTTAATGTTGAATCTAGTTTTCTTACACAAGAAAAAGATATGGTTTAATAATTCTAAATCTACTTGATTCATGTAACAGCACTAACATTGAAGAGAGCTATCATAACTTATTCTATTCCATAATCACTTGATAGGTGAATCCACTTTCGTACTATAGCATGAAGCATATATTTTGTCACTAAAATAGATAAAGATGATAATCACAGTTTTTCCATGACCAAAGGAAATTGATTATTCTTTTTATATCCATGTTTTCTTAATACTAAATTCAGCTTGATCACGTATAGGTTTTAATCCCCAGGAAATTTCCAGTGTTCTCATTATCACCATGAAATCCTGCAGTGTGTCTTAAAACTCACCGCTACAGAAACAAGAGAGAAACATAAACATTCAGTCAATGTTAACTCCATTGCCACTGGCATAAACCATAGACATTAAAGGATACAACGTGCTCATCATACTAATTATTTTCCTTTTCCAAGTTTATTCTGAGATTTACAATTTTTTAAGAACTTTTGTTAGATCCATTTTTAGCCTTGGTTATCCAAAGACTGATTTCCACTTCTCTATTTTTGGGTAAAGTAGTAACTGTGTGTGTTTATCACTATACAGAAGGTCATTCTTCTTGTTTCTTAAGGAACTAGTAAGACAACAAGTTTGATCATTCTGCTTAGAATGTAAATGTGTATATATGGCACATAATCAGTAGCCTGATTTTGATGTTCTTCTGTCTGTGACTTGACTGTGAATATTACAAGATCCCATCTTACGTTTCACCTACAGTTTTTCCCTAAGGAAAGATGGTTTTAACCACATTATTACCCAATGTCTGTGGTATTCTTGAAAAGTTCATGTTATGAATATTTCACATTTTCTCCACACATATGTTATTTGCAGTGTTTTTTTGGACACAAGAGGAAACATGGAGGAAAGGAAGGATTCTACTAAGGAGGTCTGTTCACAGAATCTTTGTCTAACTCTGCAGCTTGAAAGTTTCCTGTGTGCCACCATTGTGGATGAACTAGAGGCAGGAAAGTCCTTGAGGATCTGTGACTATATGTATATCTGCGATACACACACATGTTTAAACAGGGAATACACTGTCTAGAGTCTGCATAGCTGTGCAAATTCTCTTCAAGACATGGAAATGTTTCCTTACTAGATAGAGTACTTCAGTGTAGGTTCAATGTGAATAATTTATCTCAAAAATAGGTTTATGTGTCATCAATCTAAACTAAAATATAAGTTAAAACAAAAATTTTATACTTAGGTTTACTTTTATCTTCTCTCTCCAAGTTGTTTCATGTCGAATAACTCCCTCAATACTCCTGGGTTTCCAGGATTTATTGTATAAATTGATAACAGTGCTAATGACAATCCAGGTTTTCAGAATGAAAAGTTAGACTGGGATTCTCTAGATTACTTTTATTTGAAAAAATGGCAATATCACTGGAAAATTCAGAGGTCTGAAGTACAGAGAACAGTAAAGCAGGACCTCAAATGGTTTCTCTCTGGATGATGAAAAAGTAGGATTTAAAAACTGAAGATGCAATAGTGAGGATATACTTCAGAAAAAAAAATGTGTGTGAATACTTATAAAAGTAAAAGGATTTCTATTTGTAGTTATCTACCTGAGGAAAAATAAATAAAACACCAATATCATATTTTGATATAAAAGATATATAATTTTATTTTATATATAGAATATAACTTTTAGTTATTACATTTAGATATTTTAGATTTTATTGTCCTGTGGTTCTTACATAACCTGGAGATCTTAAGAAACTCTTATAAAGAAGTAGATAAAATTTAAATATACATGAAAAAACAGGATTAACTTAAGAAACTCTTATAAAGAAGTAGATAAAATTTAAATATACATGAAAAAACAGGATTAAACAGATGACCTTTTAGAAAACATTCAAATGCTGTTTTCTCTAAGCCTGTCTGGATTCCTGCTTCCAAATCTTCTGAAGCTACAAGAAGTCTTTATTTTTTAAACTCCTAATGTTGCCTTGCAACACAATGAATTGTTTGATTCTGACCTATGAATACTTATTCATATACATATATACAATTTATATGTTATATTTGCAGGTAAAATGATGCAGTGTGTGTAGCAGATATTTTTGGAAGATAACGATGAACAAACAAACATATTTATGACTGGTCAGTAGAAAAAATAAAATTGAGTAGTAATTTGTTAGGATGGAAAATTCAAGTGGATATTCACAAACACTGATGTGCAGTATTTAATCAAGCTTTTATTTTAAAATGATGCTGCTTGCCTGCTTGTGAATATTAATATTCACACATCTTCCTGAGCTGTTATAACATTTATCTTCTTAACAAATCAAAAAGGCTAGCAAAACTAGCTATCAAATATTCTAGCTTCTGATCCTAGCACCTGAAAAACAATTTTGATCAGTACAATCTATATTTCATGAAAACCTGTGTTATATAACCACAGCCTTAGCCCACAATAGCAAGGTTCTAAACTATTCTTGAATTAACAGACAGCATGGCAGTATTTTTATTTCTCTTTTATAATGAGAAAAAGAAAGGTTTGTAGTTGATGGTGAAGGGGAGTCTAACAAACTGTTTCCAGAGTGTAATTTTCATCATTGCTGACATCACTGATTATGCTTTTACAAAGCCAGTGAGTAAATATTCCATTACTTATAGTCAGTGCTCCACAACAAAGAGAAAGGAGAATGACAAAATCAATTTTGGAAAATGGAAGACAACAAAACTAGTGTGGAATAAAAAGCTGTGCTTCTTTTTAATGGAAAGATTCCAAAAGACAAAATGAAAAGAAGAAATGAGGGAAAGTTTTCAGTGTTGACAGTGTGGTTGGACTAACAAAAATCAAATCTATAAGCAAACATTTCTAATTCTACCTTAATCTTGCAGCAAAGTTATAGACACATATGAACCATATTTTTAACTGAAAGTGATAATTGCGTACATATGTACATACAATTTACATAGAATGAAACATCCAAAATTAATGTCTTGCACTAATTTCTGTGAAAAAATTACTGACGTCGCTCCAGGGTCAGTTATCCTGAGCCCATAGGTCAATCTGGTATCACACACCTGCATCATCAACTGATGGTCACCATGGCATTATTTCTGAGATATCTTTCTTTAATGCTATCTCAAGGGAACATTTTAAATATCAGAGTCTAAAGGAGATTGCAATGTTCCTCTGATTCCCTTTCCTCTACACAGGCAGAGTTTGTTTTTCCCTTTGGATTCCTATCTTCTTCCATGAGTAACGAAAAAACCATTTCTGTACTACTGTGCTGTCACGCTTTCCTTGTAGTACCTATGGAGGTAAGACTGAAGAAACAGAACTTAGTCCCTGAATTCTGTTCCATATCTACTCAAGAATGAGGTCAGATAGAGGACACTCTGTGATTTTCTGTAGTATTTCGAGGGCTTTTCAGTTTCTGGGTAATGCAATTATTAAATTACAGAGTTGCTAAGGTAATCTCCTAGAACATTCCTTCCCTGAGGTATACAGAAAATCCTAAGAAGTAAAGAAAGCAGTTAGTGTCTACTTACCATGCACTCAAAGTTCATTTTTTTTTCTAGAATCTAATTCCTTTTCTTACATCTTTGAGCTCATTTACTTGTAAAGAAAAATAAGGAGGAAAAAAAAATCCTCCTTAACATTCAGGAACATGTCTCACATGCTATCATGTCCCTGAATGTTCTCTATTGTAAAAATCATACATCTTTTCTGACCTTGTTGTCTTTGTTTTGTTACATAAATTATTCAGTTTTGATGTGTTGTATAGGTCAGACACTGAACAAAAACCATTTCAGAGACTTAAAAAATTACGAGGAGATTTGCTTTTTTCCCCTCTGCAATCTGTTCAAATACAGGCTACTACAGAAGTTGATTAAATACACAATATCCAAATAAAATATGCACTTTGGAATGAATTAAGTCTGTGTTAAAGCTAGAATACTCCAGGGGTTTGCAACTCAAAGAAGGAAAATTAGCCCAGAATGGATATTCCCTGCTTGAATGTGAAAAAAATAATTAGAATTTTCATTAGCAAACAAGCTCAAAGGAGCCTACCTAAGTTATATAACCACATATGGTTTCTCATGTGCATTTGCCTGTCAAAAAGATATCTTTGCTTTTTTATCATACATAATTTTTTATTTAACCAGTCCAAGCAACGTAGCTCATTCAGTATGCAACGTTTTCAGTTTACCTATCTTAAATGAAGCATAGTGGAGGACAGATTTTTATTGAACTACCGAGAGACTGCAACACAGAGCTTCATTTTAGTGACTTTGCAGATGTCTTTTTTATCCATCTCTCCTCTGTTTATGCTCCTTTAGCTGCTGTTCAGGAGCAAACATCCATTTAGAAAAACAAAAAAAATCAGTCTTTATTTTCACCATAGTTTTAACATGCCCATTAAAGTCTACGGTACACTAAATACATAGAGAGTCTGAAAATGGCAGTTCGCAGCCTTAATGAACTCCTGCACAAGGAGGTATAGCCACTGTAGATTTGCTGGTGGTAATTAGCTTTGCTATCTTTTTTTTTATCTCCATTTTATCATCTGACACTTCTCAAACTGTCATCACCCCTAATATTTTTAGTGTCATACTTCTTTAAGGACACATTCATAAACGACCCATACTCGTATCAGGCTTATTAACAGACCTTTCCCAGACCTTTCCCACACACGCTCCAATTAGGCAATTTCTCATCTATATTTTTCATGCCTCCACTGTAAAAAAACCAAAAACAAAACACAAAAAAAACCCCAACAAGCATGTTGGTAATCAAGGATGCTAATTTGTACTAACTCAAGAAAATACTAGTTCTTTGAATGTTGTTTTAGACAAAGTCCTATCTGTAAGGAGAGAAAGCACTCTCGTTTCCAACCTCACAATCTTCTATTTTATCAGAGTTTTATTTTATTCTATTCTTCTAATTCTCTGTTATCCTCAATTCTTGATAAGAGCGTAACTCATTTAGCTTTGCTGCTATCACATATTTAATTCAGATAAAAGACAGAAAAAGTAAAATACAAAGTTACTGTTCAAGTGAAAATATAAACAAAATAATAAAAAGATGCAAAAGGTATCCTCTTCCTTCATTTTGTTCTTTTTTCTATCTATAATTTGAATTTCCATCCTGTGATGTTTGAGAGTGCATTCTCCACCTTCTCTCTCTCTTGCCTACTGAAAGGAAAGAACCAATGCTGAGGAGAAGATTTAATTTTTATTTATGAATATTTACAACTAAATTTTTGGTAAAATCTGCAGATTCAAAAATTAGACAGAATTTATCATGGAAAGGAAGGACATAATGAATGAACTAGAGGAAAGGTTGTTCTACTGTGTCCTGAAGAACATGATAGTTAAAAAACAAACATTCTCTGTTAATCTATCCAGGAGTGTCACCAAATTACTTGAGGATTTAAATTTTTCTGTTATTTCATTTTTGTTGTTGTTGCTGCTCATTTTTTTAGGGATGTTACTTTCTTTTGGTTTTAGTTTGGTTTGGGTTTTTTGTTTGTTTGGGTTTTTTGCCTTTATAGTGTATTTCATCCTCCTCCTTATTCTTTTATTGAAGTCATGATGTAGAATGTTCAGCATCCCTATAACAGCCAAAAGTAGGCAATGTCCCTAATAAAACAGTATGTTAGTAACATAACTAAGGAAAAGAAGCTAAACAGATTAAAAAAGTCAAATAAGAACTCTCTTGACAAAGTTATGTTGAAAACTGCAGAAGCTACAGGAATCTTGTGGACAGAGCAGGGTCCATGTTCAAAAAGAAATTTCTAAGTATTTTTTAGAAATTCAAAACTACATTCTTCAGCATGTGGAATTATCTACTCCTTCATTCTCATGGCACCTGAAATATTTTGTCTTATAAAATCTGATTTTTGTAAAGCTAAGCTATGAGATTTGGAAATGAGAATGTAAGTTTCATTCTTCTAGTTTTATCACTGCAAAAATCTGTACACCAGAGCAATGGCTTTAAGTAATTCACTATTTCTTCACCTTTTTTTTATTTATTATTGTTTATTTTATTTTATTTTATTTTATTGGTTTTTATTTATTTTATTGGTTTTTATTTTTGCTTCGCTACTTTTTATTTACATGGTTCTTAGATATCACATATGAAAATCATGAGAACAGATGCCAAATTGTCATTATATGGTCTCAAACTTATCTCTCAATAAAAAAAATAAATATAAAATATTAAAAGAAATCCCCTCAGGACAGTTGGGAACAATCTTGAGGAAGGGAACATTGTGGTGAGGACTGATTCCTTTCTTTCTCTTTGCAGGTTAGGATCTTCTGAAGGTTCTCAGGAGTTCCCATGTTTCTGACAAAGTGCACAGGAACTCAAGAACATGTCATAGATGTGGAACCCAGAAACTGCTTTGCAAACTGCTATATCTACTGGCTGTCTCTGACAGTTGTGCTCTGGCCCTGGGTGTTATGTAGACCCATATAGAGGAACAAAACAAGTCTATACAACATCACAAAGATACCCTGCCTAACTCAAAACTGGTCAATTTTCCTGAAAGGATCCATGCAAGTGGAGGCCAGATTTCAAGTAAACCTGTAACGAATTCTGAGTGAATAGCGAGCAGCTTATACAATTATGGTAGAAATCAGGTCAATGAGATTAGATCTTTGAGACATTTCAGAGTCTTTCCACTATGCTCTGTAGGCTTTGGACTGAGTCCCAAAAACACTGAGTTTCACCAGCTGTTCTATTAGAATTACTGTATTCAAACACATTCAGTCTTTTGTTCCATTGCTTTTAGGTATATTTGAGTTATTTATAGATGTGGTGCAGCTGTACAGTTCCAGACCAAATTCCTGCAGGTTAAATGTTCAAAAGTATAATTTAGATTCAGACTAAAATAGCTGGTAAATTTCATTACTGGAATATGCTGCATCACTGGAGGTCCAGTTACTGAGAGGAGATATAAAACTAATGTCATACATTAAGTGGCAAAGGACCAGTGGTCATGCTTGAATGACACATAATTCAAAGCATATATAATATTAGTGGCTTTGTGTGACTGTCAAAGTCACTCTATCCAGATATGTAATTTACACACTACTTCCCAAAATACTTTGACTTGCACCGTATGGTATAAATGCCTTTATATGTCAACATAATAGAAGCCTTCAGAGAGAGTATTTATTTTTGAATTATCAGGACTTTTAAATGCCCTCTAAATGTCAGCCTCTGTGATATAGCAAAAATGAGGCTGTGACACTAATTAACTATTTTCCCCTCCCAAAGTGTACAGTTCCAATATATTTTGGTGGGGATTTTATTTGTTTGGTTGGGGGTTTTTCATTTTGTTTTTTTTTTTTTGGTTGGTTGGTTTTTTGGTGTCTCTATATTTTAGGTTGAGCAAATTCCTTCCTATAGAATCAAAGTGTCCTGCGTAACTTGTGATTTTTTGGTTACTGATGATTTTCATCTGTTTGGACAACCAAGGCAGGAAAGACCTTTTTCATCAATATAAAACCAGCCATCAACTAAATCATAATCACTCACAATTTGGTATTAAAAAAGGCCTTGAGATTGCCTGTCTCAGAAAGACCTGGAAGGAGAACTGTCTTCATATTTTAACTTACAAGCTACTCAATAAAAATAACCTCCCATTTGCCATTGCAAAGAAGGTAAAGAAACCCACAGACAATTGATTCAAACAGCAGTCTCTATGTGTCCATAGCACTGCCACTTTTTTTGGTAAGTTCACACAGGTAAGTTTTTACTAAACCAATATTTGTGTTTTCTGTGGCCCACTGCTTCTGAATAGTTTATATTTTCTGATGACATTGATCACAGAATCACAGAATATGCTGAGTTGGAAGGGACTCACAAGGACTATCAAGTCCAACCCTTAGCACTGCATAGCACCATCCCCGAGAGTCACACCATGTGCCAGAGAGTATTGACCAAACACTTCTTGAACTCTGTCAGGTTTGGTGCTGTGACCACTTCCCTGAGGAGCCTGTTACAGTGCCCAACCAACCTCTGGGTGAAGAACCTTTATCTAATATCTAACTTAAATCTTTCCTGACACAACTTTAGGCCATTCCCTTGGGTCCTGCCACTCGTCACCACAGAGAAGAGATCAGTGCCTTCCCCTTCCTCTTCCCCTCACAAGGAAATTGTAGACTGCAATGAGGTCTCCCTTCAGTCTCCTCTTCTCCAGGCCTGAACAGACCAAGTGACCTCAGCTGCTCCTCCTCAAGGCCTTTCACCATCTTTGTTGCCCTCCTTTGGAAGCTTTCTAAGAGCTTAATATGTTTCTTGTGTGGTGATGCCCAAAACTGTGCACAATATTCAAGGTGAGGCCACCCCAGTGCAGAGCAGAGCAGGACAATCCCCTCCCTCGACTGTCTGGTGATGCTTTGCCTGATGCCCCCCAGGACATGGTTGACCCTCCTGGCAGCCAGGGCACCATTGATTCATATTCAGCTTGCCACTGCCAGGACTCCCCGGCCCCTTTCCATGACACTGCTTTCCAGAATCTCATTCCCCAGTCTGTATGTTGCCTGTACAGTGATGATTCATTGCAAAATTGTATTGACTGTCTATCAAGTCAGAAGCATGCACAAGTTCATTAGTTAGGAGTCAAAAAAGTTAAGAAGGTACACAATGAAAGATTTAGGTTTTGGTCAGTACTGAATATCTATTAAATTTCCTTTAATTTGCTATCAATGCATACTGGTGAAGATACTGGCAGAAATAACTTTCAAACTACAACAAATGTAATTGAGGGTATATATTAGTTACTCTTCTTATGACCATATAGAGTTTGAAAAAAAGAACAATTGAATCAAAGGAAATTTGACTATAAAGAAACTTGAGAATCCACCTAACTGATCTCCTATCTTAACGGATTATTTATTCTGCAAGCAGTTTGTTTCACCTAATTTTTAAAATCTTTGAACAGAAGATGTTTTCCTCACAAAACTGTCCTGTACTTAATAAGGTCTGTAAGAAATTGGAACGCTCCTCAGTTCTCTATTTAGGTTGTTGATCCATTGGACTTTCAAAATAATCCCAAACTTCCATAGTTTTCTCTTCACAATTCCCTGTGAAACTAGAAGTCCTAAAGAAGCCTCTAAATGCCAGGGCTTACAGAGTTTGTAAAGATCTTAGTCATTATGTTATAAGTCTGCTCAAGTCCTGTACTGTCCAAAATCTAATTGTGTTTTTATGGTCTACGTACATTTTTTTAGGCAAAAATGGTCAGATACAGACTAATACTATTAAACAATTATCTAAAAAATGTTTGAAAAGAATATATGTTTTACATGATTAGAGTTTCAAAATAAAACAACCTGGATGTCTTTCTGACCAATTTCCAAAAATGAAAACTGAAGAAAAGCTTTGGATTTTTTGTCTTCTCAAACAAGATCACAGGTCTAACACAATATGAATGCACAGAAAAACTAGTTCTAATACCTGGATACCATTCTGTTGGTGCAGAGTTTGGAGCAGGAAAGGTGAAGTAAACATTGCAGCAAGTCATTCTCTACTGGTGGATTCAGCTCTTACAGTTCATCTCCAAGTCTTTCATGTACTTGGCAAGGAAAGCATAATGGGAAGGTAGGGAGATGGGTGGTGGACATGGACAACACAAAAGACATAGGCTTGGAGGAAGAGGAAGGAGAGAAAAAGCAAGAGAGAATTATAAGCTGTAATCGTCCAAGGCCTAATCAAATATTATATCATCTTTTACAAGGAAATCTTGTGAAAATATTTCATGAAAACAGACTTTTACCTCTTTATGAAACAATTAAAACCTAGTTGAATAGCTACTCAGAAATATCAGGAAAGAAGTTTGGAAACTTTTACACGGCTTTATTAGGCAACTTTATAGGCTTTACAGTCCTGATCCTACCCCACTGAAAAAAAGTCTGCAGCATTATTGAATACATATTATCATACAAATTATCTGAATGGATCTGAAAAAATAATGTAAACAAAAAGAGGAAAATTAATGTCAAGGAGAACTTTTACAGTCTTTTTTGTCACTGATCCAAGAGAGAACCCCAAGTTGGGATGTCTAGCAATGGAGAAGTAATCAAATTTGAAAGGTATTTTGAAGATTATCCACTGTAAACAGAATTGCATACAGTCTTTTTTTCTGGTATGCAAGAACTATAAACATTCTCTCATACTTGCCAGGTTGACTTAAGTGCTTCTTAAATCTAGACTGGACTTATGGTGCCTTCTTCTTACCTTCCCTGTTGGTAAATGGCAATACAAAGGGAAAATAAATTGTGAGGGGGTTTGGTTCTTCTAACAGTAGTGTCAGGGAAAGGAGGAGGGGAAAAAGTGCAGAAAGATAAGAAGGACTAATATCCAGATCATCAAAAATGAATAAGGACAGCAGAGGAGAAGAGCAGTAAGTGCAGTGATGAAAACAGAATGGCGATACCAATCTGTCTTTCCTGTCTTTTTTCTCTAAAATATGAGACTGTTGACTGCAGTGATAGATTCAATTAACCTTCCACTTTATCCTGTTACTTACACTAATGTGCATATTTCACTTCTCTTGATGTTGACAGTAATTTATATATACATATACTTAGAAATTAGTGTGGAATTATTGCATAATTATCTACTTGTATAAACATAACAAAATAATGCTTAATATTCAAAAGAAATACAATTTAATTTTGTTTTGGAAAAGGAATTGCTACCAACATTTCTGCTTTTTTAAATGAAATGTTTCTATTTAACTGGCATTGGAAATACCAGACATAGGAAAGTATCTCTGCCAACTATTCAAAATTTACATTTGGATATTTAGGCCTGTAAAAAAATTCTGTATATAGCCTGAATGCTTACGTGTGTGTGAATATGTAAATATCTTGCATCATTAACATTAAATTAGTGTTTCATAAGACTTTCAAGTGAACTGCAGTTATAAGCCTTCAGTTCAGAAGCATTTTATATAATGGTAAGAAATACAAGAGTCCAAACTCAATACAAATCATGTGATTTATAAATTAATCTTTACTGTGAAATATTCTTGAAAAGACTTGAATTATTTCCATCTGCATAAACTCAGACCATTCATTGCTCATGAATATAGGTTCTATACTTCAAAGATTTAAGAGCATATACATCAATATCCAGCTGCAATGACTGGAAGAATAAGTGAAAAGCTAGTATGAGCATTGAAGTTTGTGACTCTCTGGTGTGTTTGTTCAGCAGTTCCTTTGTTTAAAGTGAAGAATCTTTACTGTATTACCAACAAATTCAAACAACTGTACAAATAGATGAAAAAGAGGATCTGAAACATGGTATGATTTTGAAAAAAAGTTGAAGATAATCTAAATCTGTTCTTCCTTTTCAAACCAAAATGCTGGTTTGAAATACTTAAATGTTGCTTGTATTTCATCAGAAAAAGTTGAAACTCAATATTTTTAAAGTATTAACTCTACAGTCACTACTTCAGTACATATATTGACCTCAGAAAAGTATGCAATTGAAGATCTACTTCCTTCTGGGAGTAGTATTTACTGTGAAATCAGTGGAGCAATGACAGCTTACATCTTGTGATAAGGTGCAAGATAAAATGGACTCATATCAAGGCATTAGACTTATGAGAGGAAACCATTGTAGTCCTCTAATTGTTTATGCAGTTGCTTGAAATCCTATGGACTCTTCTTTCTCTTAAATCTAAGATTTGTCCTTGTCTCAAAGTGTCACTGGTTTTTTTCCAGTCCATCTCTGCAGAACTTCTGTGTACCTTCCCAATTCCTTTGCTCCACCTACCTCCATAAATACTTTGCTGTTGCTTAATGTGAAATTACTAGGAAATCTCATGCCAGCTCTGGTATCATAAACCTTAACCATCTGGTACCATGATTCTTCTCCAGTGAAAGGTAGAGAAGAGAAATTTTGATCATATTGGACCATCTTTTTGTTTTGGAATTTCCTATCTCTATTCGTAAATGGTGGTCAGTTTTTTGACTGTAGCCACACCTAGTTGTGAGTTGAACACAATGTGGATCAGAAGAAAAAAAAATGTCCTGAAATTGCATTTAATATAATTAATAAGGCATGAGACACTTTTTCTAAAAATAACAATATCCAAAATAAAAGTATTGATTAGCCTACAACAGTTGCTGAGGCAACTCAGCACCATGCAGCTGCTCACTTGCTCCCCCACTCCCAGTAGGACAGCATAAGAGGAATAGAAAAGTAAAAGCAAATAAACTTGTATGTCCAGACAAAAATTATGTAATAAGAAAGGAAGAGGAAGAAGGAAGAAAAAAAAGGAAACAAAACCAGTCATGCAAAGGGAGTCACTACCTCTCATGGGTCAACTAATGCTCTGCCAGTTCCCAATCAAAAGATGGCTAACCCTCCTAAAACCCTCTCTTCTTCCTTTTTATTGGTGAGGATGACATTATATGGCAAGTAATACCTCTTTGGTACCAGAACACTACTACCTGCTGATCTGTGATTTAGGTTTTAGAACCCTCGAGATTTTCTTAAAATTAAAAATACATGTGCACATACTTATGTGTATGTGCACACAGATACACACTCACACTCGTATATATATATGAGTATAAATAATATATCTTGTAAGGTTCACCCAGAAACTCAAAATTTATTCAGGAATACTGCAGATCATATTTTGTCATTTGAAATGCAAGTAAAGAGTTTAAAAGTTGATTTACAATAATCTACTGGTGCTAGTCTTGAAGAAACTAAAGATTTGTAACAGACTTGCATGAGTGCTGATAGGTTAGAACTTAATCCAGTAGTATTTCTAAAGCATTCAACTGGCAAAATGCTCAAAATTCTTAGATAATCCAGTAGAATAAATTAATAGAGGATACTGATTGTCAGGACTGTGCTGGGAGGAAATTGTGACTTTTGAAAACCCATGATGCCTAAACATTTTAAAGCCTGACTAGTTTGTGCTGTCATCATTAGAAAGCGTAACATCAGAAGGATTTTAACAGATGACAATCTGCTAAATTTTCTATCTCACTGCTGTTGACAATTTACCTTGCCCTTAACCAGCGCTGCATGGTCAAAACCTGATAAAGCCAATTACATCACTAAGAAATTGTGGGGGGTTTTATATTTCATTCTTTCTTTTCAATTCTTGAACATATTACATAAATCCCATTTATACTTGTAGAGCACAGAAGTCGGTCCTTCTCTACTCTTGTGCAGACCCTAAAGCTGTCTGTGGAGTAGCCATTCCACTTCAGTGGAAACAATTGTTCATACACAGGGTTACTATAGATGCCATCCGGTTAGTGGCAGAGAATGACACAGTTTAAATGATGGGTAAGAATGTACTGCAGGATAGGTGAAAATTTAAAAGTAATATAACATTGTGAGTGACTTGCTCTAAGTGTTAAAGATCCTCTGGCATAAATTCCCTTGCCAAAGATAGAAGGACTTTATGTTTGGCTACCTTCAGCTTCCACTAAGGAAATCAGCTGCAAACAAAGTATACAATTTGAATACATTTTAAATGGGGATTAATTTCAATGCTCTTATGGTGTGCTATTTCAGAAATGAGTAGCGGGGTTCCCTGGTGTTTTTCCACCATTACAAATCCCCATGACTGAAGGTAAGTAGCTTGTAATGAATGACACATTCAAGGTAAAGTGAGATGGCTACCTGCTGTTACAACTGGTAAAAAAGAAAAGCAACTAATTTATCTTGTTTTTTTTCTCACACACTTTAACAGATGAATGAATAACTCACCCAAAACTTGCCATAAACCCATACATTTTCTTAAAGTTATATTTTTTATTTGCAGATTAGTTTCTTCTGCAATTATGAAATATTCTTTTTCTTTACTAAAATTCCTAGATACTTTGAAAACATATATTCCCTTTAGCACCTGGCAGAAGAATCAGACTATATTCTTTGGAAGGGAAAAAGAGGAAAGAATTTATCCTACCTAGGCAAAAAATTAAGAAGTGATGCTCTTTGAAGATGGAACAGGTTTGGGGATCCTAGAATACTTCCCTCCTTGATCTGAATATTCCCTTTTTACTGGTAGAAAGATAAGTGTAGTAAGAGGGCTGCAGAGACTCTCTCCAACATATATCCTCTATGCCTATTTTTTTCTCTCTCTCCAGTGCTGCTGTGATCCCTCACACAGCAAGTATTACACTGAATCACTGAGGCAGGCATACCTTACAGCCCCTTTGCACAGGTAAATTTAATTAATTGTTTTGCCAAATGGTTCATTATCCTTCAAAAAAATGTGACTGCTGAACTCTATGACTTCAATATTGTCAACAGCAAATGTTCAAAAATCAATTTCCATAACAGGAGTTGCAAAAACCTTGTAGAATTCAAAAGCAATATTTTTCTGTTTTTCAAGATATTAGAGGTCATATTTTCAAACTTAATTACTAGACCCACAACCAAAAGTCCTTATTTTAAAAAATATATTTACATGTAAATTAAGGAATATTACAAACTATTACAGATTAGATAAATTATTGTTTTAAGAAAGATGTTAGACATGTCGAGACATGATGGAGTCACACAAAATGATGAATGATAATCAGTATTTCTACTGGTTTTCCATTTCACAGAAAGTTAATTCTGATACATTTTCATAAACAAAGTATTCCTTTTCTGAAAATGAAGAATTATGTAAGTCTCCACATTTCACATTAAATTCTTCTTCAGTACTTTGAATAAGGTTTGTAAAATAAGAATATGATATTTTGATGAATTTGAGAGTATTGTAAATTAAAGAATAAAAATATCATCTTCTCACACCAGAAAAAAAAGTAGAAGGGTGAATTTTGGGAGTGCTTGATGCATTACTCTGAGGAAAGAAAAGATGAGAATTACATTTGTAATGTTGTATTAATCATTACTGTTGGAGCTTTTTTAGCCATTGTCGTGCTTGATCCTCAGACCCCAGGGAGACTCTAGACCAGTAATAGTTTTTCTTGCTTAGCCTACATCCAGGAAAGAAGCAATCTGAAGCTTACACACAGTTTTATACTCCATGCTGCAGGTTTCCATTGTGTTGACTGTTACTGACAAGAATCAGAGTGAAATTTTGATGAAGAGTGGACCACTGTTGACAAAGTGCAAAACCAAAAACTTCCTACAGCCTTCTTTTCTAGTGTGTGCTTGAGAGTGAAGAGATTGTTTCTATCATTATTAATATAAAGGAAGAGCACATTATTTTGAAAATTGGAATCTAATCTTTTTGTAAAACAGCAAGATAATTGTAAGAAAATTGACTGCAAATGTAGTGGCTGTGTAAAAAACTATATATTGACAAAACATCACAAGAAAAAGTAACAGTATAATTAAACTACTATAAATAGTAGCAGGTATCTTAAAATTTTCTGGCCTCCTTTCACTCTGCTCCTAACTTGCAGCAAAGGTTTATAAATGTGAGTTTTTTAAAGCATTTCCCCAGTACTCCTTGGTAGTAATTGTATTCACCATTACTGACAGTAAGTCTGCATCAGTACAGAATATACAAGCGCTATTTCTTTGAATGCCTCTTCCTTTGATCACTGCTCCTCTAAATAATATAGGAGATTGCCAAGATCTTTCTCTAGTGTCAATTTATCACAAAGAAACCACCATTCATTCTTATCAGTTTTAACTGACGCATTCATGTGGAAACCTGATTTTATACCACAACTATTGCTAAAATGCAGTGTTACCAGGCTGAAATTCAAGAGTGGATTTCTCATGCAATGAATAGAGTTACAAAATTTATTCATATTTAAAAATTCCTTAAAATGTGTGAACTCATATTTACGTATCACCATTGAATTATACTATCTCTCAGATACTGTAATACTTTTTATTTTGTGGGGTTTTTTTACTATTTTTATTATTTTCTAAACCTCCCCTCCCCCTGTTTTTAAGACTATTCTCCCACTGCAGAGCTTTCAGAGGGAGACATCTATTTTACATTTTATGGCCCAGTACGTGACATGGAAGCCAAACTCCAACAGCATTCTCAAAGAAAGCCTCTACTGTTTGTCTACACTATTTAGCTTTAACCTTTTTGCATGTGAAATTATCCAGTAACTGCCTGAAACTTTAAAAGCAATTAACATAAAATCGAAACTGAATAGTAACTCAAGAAGTGAAAGACAGAAAGCCAAATAAATGTATAAGCAAGTCTATATAAGTACTGCATACTTTCAAAGCTTTAATTTCTGTTTATCAGACAACTGCATAGAGTGTTAAAAAACCTAAGGGAAAAAAAATTCTTTTATTTCTAGGTATGCGTTTGTTTTAAGTCCAAGGGGATAGTGCCATATGGGTAAGTAAAATAGGTACATAAAATTCATTTAACTTCACAGAGATTAAAAATTCACTAGCCTCAGATAGTACAGAAGATTAAGAAAATCAGAATTTATACGAAATAATACACTTTTTTTCATATTACTGCTAAAGTTTATTTTACTATCCATTCATAAACCACATAAGGCATCTAGAGATATATATTTTCCTTATCTCCTGATAAATAGAATTTAAAAAGAATATGAAAAATCAGAAATTGCAAATATAAAGACATATTAGGTTAAGTTTTATTTCTATCTTTCATAAAATACTAGAAAACTGAAGTGACTAGAAGATTATCACTTAGTTGCCATTAAGTCTTCTATGAAATTGCACATGTAGTCAAGAACACAGCTTTGTTTAAATATTTTATACACATATGATCATACATCTTCCATGGGAATAAAGGCCTACTGATTCAATATTTTCAATCTCCACAAAGTTTAAGTTCTGAGTAACTAGAACTTTTTGCCTAAAAAGGGAATGTAGGAAATTAATGTTCAACATGACATATAACAATATCTACGATAAGGAGGCATACAAAGGAAGTTGTTCCTAATTAGAAATGGAAACACATGATCAGAAATTGATTTTATAGGATCGTGGTCCCAGCTGACTGGAAGTTAGCAAATATCTCAATTTTCAAGAAGGTCAAGAAAGAGGACTTCGGAGACTACAGGCCTGTCAGTCTCAGGTAGTTATGGAGAAGACTATTCTGGGAAGTATTGAAAAATTTCTGAAAGACAACACTGTCATCAGTCACAGCCAGTACAACTTCATGAGAGGAAAGTCCAGCTTATCAAATCTGATTTTCTTTTATGACCAGGTAAGCCACCCAGTTGATCAAGGGAAGGGATACTGAGCAAGTCTGCAGATGACACAAAACTCGGAGGAGCTGTTAAATCCCTCATGAGGGGAAGAAGAGGCGCAGTCACTAATCTCTATTCTGTGGTGACCAGTGACAGGACAAAACCTGCAGTTTTACCAGGAGAGGTATAGATTAGATATTAGAAAAAGGTTTTCACACAGAGGGTGGTTGGGCACTGGGACAGACTCCCCAGGAAAGTGGCCACAGCACCAAGCCTGATGGAGAAGTGTTGGGGCAATATGCTGGGGCACATGGTGTAGCTCTTGGGGATGGTGCTGTACAGGGCTAAGATTTGGACTTGATAAAACTTGTCAGTCCCTTTCAACTCAGTGTATTCTCTGATTCGTTAAACATAAAATCACAGAACCAGAGATTCATAGAATGGTTAGGGTTGGAAGGGACCTTAAAGATCATTTAGCTCCAACCCCCTGCCATAGGCAGGGGTACCTTCCAGTAGACCAGGTATGAGGAATCATAAGCTTTCTTGAAAGTCTAATTTCTCCTTTGAAATGCTTGAATTGTATTTTTGAGTTAAGGTATGTGAGAGATCTTCCCTCATTTAGTAAATGTCTTTGTATCAGCTGTGTACAGCTGAGAAAATATAGAGTAAAATGCAATTCAAATGTGTATCTAAGCTAATAAAAAAAATCAGAAATTTGGAATTAAAGCTGACCAAGGATGTCAAGGAAAACAAAAGGGCTTCTTCAAATACGTCAATAACAAAAGGAAAACAAAAGATAGTGCGGACCTAGAACTAAATGGAGGGGGTACCCTTGTAAGGGATGCAGAGAAGGCTCTCTCTGCTGGAGATACCACATTTGTCATTGAATCCTGATTGCACCTACGTAGGAGAAACATGCTGGATCTGGTTCCCTTTAATATCAGCGGTGGTGTTGCCAGCAATTTACAAGACAGGAGCTGAGACAGGACCTAAGCACTGCCTTCGTGGTATTAACTTCCCTCATCTCCTGCTACCTGCTAAAAAAACCTTGAAGTTTAATGTTCACAAATCCCACAGGACTCATTCCAACATAGGAAGGTAAAATTTGGTTATGCATATGCCAATGGTATACAAAAGCATTCAGCAGGATTTTACTGAATGTGCAAACCCTGGGACAGGGGTTGTTGGCTGAGCATGTACTAGCCGATATCTGTCGGTAGACATGGGGAGAATTTAATTCACAAGAATTAAATTAATAACATCAGCAAAGGAGCTTTAAAATCAAAGATAACCAGCGTAAAAGATCCTTTGTGCAGAATCACTCTGCTGACAATAATAATTGAGAAAAATAAATTCATTCTTTTTAGGTCTGCTGTCTCCCTTGTAAGAGACACAAAGGATATATGATTATGGATTCTGTGAATTGTAGATTGGGTAAGACAGGACAGCCTGATGTTCCACCAGAACAAGATTTCTGGTATCTCCAGCTTCCATAGGTGTGAAATAGCTCCAATTCAAACACCTTCAACACCCATGACTTTCCAAGCCAACAGCTTACATTATTTGAGGTGCAAGATAGACTACCTACCCTCCTTAAATGGAAAGCTTCTCTTTTGGTTGTGTGTCTAAACAAAAGCTTGGGTCATATTTGCGTGGTACCACTGTACTCTTTGTGGAGTAATGTCTAGAGAAGATAATGATTATAATTTAATCTTAGAAAAGAGAATGAAATATAATCTTAATCATATAGAACTCTAGTATTGAGTTGAAAGAGGTCTAGAATATTCTTTAATGGGGGACTTCTAAAAATGATAAGTGATTCCAAAACATTCTGAACAGCTTTTATTTTAGTCAACATATCAGCTTATGAGGATGAGGACAGATGGGTGAGCACTGCTTCTGAGCACTTGATCTTTCCCTTAATCTGACTCCCATCAATCCCTAGACTCTCTATGATTTAATTTCTTATTAACAGCATTAAATCATGAAAAACAGCCACCTTCACAGACATTTCGGAGTCGACAGCTCTATTCTTTGTTTGTGCACAAGAAGATATATTATTGTTGATAAAATTTTGGATTTCACCTTGATCAGTTTTCTAAAAAGTGTGCTAAAAATTAATTTGGGTGATTGGGAACTTCACTGGTACTTTGAATAAGAGTCAAATAACCTCTGAATTATGTTATGTTTGTTTTAACAAAGCTTTTCTCCATAGATACAACATATATCTGAAATATGATTGTATAATGTGAAGTTTAACAAGGAAGTACGAGGATTAAAATATGCAGTTAAAATATATGGTTAACAGTGATGTAAGTGTTGGGAGGACAGAATATTTTTTCCAGTGTGCCATTTTGTTTGGTTGCATTCTTCCAGTCTAACCTGGATAATGTGTCACCTTACTGGTGTTTCGCCATTTGAATTACTATGAGGTACACATAGGTCTCCAAGTATTGACACTGAGAATTTGCAATTATTATTGAGTTGCATATATTCCATTACACTGATATTTATTTTTCTCTCATGAACTGCAATATGTGGTTGTCATCTTCAACTCAGAACACACCAAAGTTTTTAAAGAACTTGAACACATAACTGAAGTCACATTGCAATAACTCTAATAAATTACACCTCTGAACTCCTCTCTGGTTTATTTATATACTGTATCACAGGTTATTAACAGAAAATAACCCACTGAGATGCAACATTCTTGTTTACAGTGAGATGCTGGTGGTGACAGTAGGAATATAAAACATAAAATCAACAGAGAACATAGAACTAATAAAAAGACAAGGGTCTATAAACTAGACAAAAAAGCCAAACCGAAGCCAACTGTGAAGGCAAAAATAAAACAAAATAAACTTCCATCATAAAACAATCAAAATCTGCCATTTATTTCTAGATAACAGAGAGCACAAATACCCACTGAGCTTGAATACTTATGGGGGTCAGGAAATCTGTGTGCTATTCAGAATCAAAACTTGATCAGCAGAACATATCTCTCTGAAAAGTTGGTTATGTCTACTTCACTATAGCAAATGAAAAAGATAAAAAAGAAAAATTTATGTTACCAGGGAAAAACAGCAAGAGAAAAATGAAAAAGAAAAATGTTGCTGGTCACCTCTTGAAAATCTAACCCTACTTCTCCTCCTCTGAACCAAGGTTCTGTGGTTCATACAATGAACTCTTTGAAATTATATCCCTATTCCTCAGATCTATTCCATTATCCATGCAAAAAATATCTCCACAATTACTCTGAAAACCTTATCTGCCCTTACCAGTGTGATGTGTCTTGGTTCAGACGACACGGAGTCACACAGCACCCTTTCCCGTAAGAGGGGACTCTTAAGGAGTCTGAAGTTTTTATAATATGGATCGCATTATTCCTTATTCTTCTTTTGATTCTGGCTGCCCATAGTAAAATACAATAAACTAATTTTAGCCAGTACAGGTACTGCTGTCTGGGCTAATCACTGACCTGCTGCATTAATTCTCCATAGTTTGCAGCAAGTGCAAATGAGGTCATCAGGTTCCCAAGAGTTACATATCTTGTGGAGTCATTTCACTGAGGGTCTGCCCTGGGTGGATGCCTTTCTGGCATTCTGTAGCTCTGGTAAGGAATATTCCTGTGTGCTTCTGAAGGGAATCATCATTGTTACAAATAGCTTCAGTTTATGTATCAGCTTCATGCTCACCTCTCCTAATGAGCAGAGGTATCTGATTTATTTGCTTCTTTCTGGGTTTAAAGTCATTGATTATAGCAGTTGCAGTGGAAGTGATATACAACCTGTAAATCATACAAATCCCTTGTGAGATATTCCAAGGAGAATACCATCATTCTTGTATATTTTTGTGGAAAATCTTCCCCTAATATTTACTGAAAAATAGTGGGCAACAATTCTCTGCACTATTTCCTGTGCACCTATATGCAACCAATCTGTATAGGGTTGATTAGTTCTTACATTCTAAAAATTATATATTAAGATGATTAGTATCGTCTGATTCCTTGCCACTCTACCAAACACCATAGCGTCTTCAGCAAATCTTGGAAGTTAACCGACCTGGTCCAAAGTCCTTACTGCTTGCCTTTGCCTTGGGATAATGTTAATATGTAATGTAACCTGCCCTTTGTTCCACTTCATCCAATATATCTTGCTCTGAATGTGAAATTATGTATTTAATTATCAGTAATAATTTAAATTGTATTAAAAAGTAACAAATAAAACTTATTTTTGTCTGTTATGTCTTAAGCAATGATATGGAAATTGAACTCTAATAGCCAAATCAGAAGTGGCCACCTAATCTACAGGATAAATCTATTTTAATTTATAATGGACATTTTTGCTTAGCTCATACATATCTGGTACATTTAAAAGAAAATAGGGGAAAAAAAAGGCACTTACAAAAGGATACAATGGTCCCTGAAGACACAACATCTCATTTTCAATTCAGTTGACAAGAATACTAATTGCATTTTCACATATACAGCAGCATTCAGCTAAGTTATTTATTCATATCCTTAAGACTCAGAATGTCTCGCAGGTCACTGCCAATAAGCGCTACCTTGAGAATCTCAGACAATGGTATACAAAGAAAATTAGATGTAGAACTGCTGAGAACAAATCTTTCACAAAGATAAACCTCTGAGATATCTGTCTTTGCTACGTGACTGAGTGAAAAAACATACTTGCCTCCATGAACTAGACAAAAAAAACAAACCCAAAACTTTCAGAGCATAAAAGAGAAAGGAGGTGAAAAATGAAGGGAAAATATACAGGCTGACCTGCAAATCCTAAAACGTGATTATAAATGATACAGAGAAGCCAGGTGTCAACATGCCAAACAAGAAGCTTCATCCTACCATTATCTGTCTATCATGTATGTGTTGTGCTCCGTTTCACTGATCTTGAAAGAAGGCAATGAAATTTCAGAATAATTTTCAATATTTTTTTTTCCTTTTTTCGTTACATTTGGCATTCAATTAAAACCTACATATTTCACAGCACGAAGATAGAAATTAGGAAAAAGAGGAAAGATGGGAAAAATCAAGACATTTAGTGATATTTGTTGTCTCTTCTGAGGAATAGAAGCTTCAACAATGTGCCTTTTAAACACAACAGAAACAAATCAAGACTCAAATAATAAGTTTAAACCACAACCATGTTGGATGGCATCCTGTCCTTCAGATGTGTCAACCACACCACTCAGCCTGGTGTCATCTGCAAGCTCAATGAGGGTGCACTCGATCCCTCTATGTCATTAAATGAAGATATGATATAACACTGCTCCCAATACGGACTCCTGAGGGACACCACTTGTCACTAATGTCCATTGGGATGCCATTGACCACTCCCTTCTGGATGTGACCATCCAAACTCTTTATTATGCAACAGTCCACTCATCAATTTCATCTCTGTCCAATTAAGAGAGATGGATGTTGTGAGGGGCTGTGTCAAAGGAGTCCAGGCAAATGACATCAGCAGCCCTTTCCTTGTCCACTAGTGGAGTCATTCCATCGATAGAAGGCCACTTGATTGGTCAGACAGGACTTGCCCTTGGTGAAGCTGTGCTGGCTGTCTCAAATCACCTCCATCTTCTGCAAGTGCCTTAGCAGAGCTTCTAGGAGGATCTGTTCCATGACCCTCCCAGGCACAGATGTGAGGCTGACAGGTCATAGTTCCCACAGCCCTCCTTTCTACCCTTTTTAAAAATGTGTATGATGTTTCCCTTTTTCCAGTCATCTGGGACTTCACCTGACTGCCAAGACTTTTCAAATATCATGGAATGTGACTTGGCAACTACATCAGCCAATTTCCCCAGGACTCCAAGGTGCATCCCATCAAGTCCTACAGACTTGTGGGACATTCAGGTTCATCGAGTGGTCATGAACCTGATCTTTACTTACAGTGGGAGGGACTTTACTCCCCCAGTCCCCATCCTGTTGCCAGTTGCCAGTGAAGACTGAGGCAAAAAAATTACTGAGTAGGTCAGTCTTCTGCTTATCTGTTGTTACCAGTTTTCCAGCATTGTTTGTCAGCTGGGGTACACCTTCTTTGACCTTCCTTTTCTGGTTAACACACCTATAGAAATCCTTCCTATTATTCTCTACATCTCTTCTCGTGTTTAGTTCCAGCTTCTCCTTGGCCTTCCTCACCCCATTCCCTACACAAACAAACTGGATCTCAATATTTTTCCCAGGTTACCTGTCCTTGTCTCCACTGTCTGTGCATTTGCTTCTTTTCCTTCAGTTTGACCATCAGCTCCCTACTCAACCATGCTGGTCTCTTGCCTTCCTTACCTGATTTCTTGCTCCTGGGGATTACTAGTCTTGAACTCTGTGGCAGAATTTCTTAAAGAAATGAAACAGAGCTTAAAACAAGTGACATATTTTGGCAATGTTGTATGTTACTAATAATAACAACAGAGCTGAGGAAACAACTCACTGTATTTCAGTGGGGTTATTTGTGGAATGAGCTATTGTCAATGTAATGGTAGCAGAGTCAAATTCACAGACTATGTTTACAATGTGCTACATTGTTATGTAAAATGTGGTAAAGTCCTATCAAGATTACTTTCATGAGAGAATGCAGAATGAAGTATCCTCTAAAGTCAAAGTAAGGCAACCTGCCAGATAGTCCACCTTCCAATATGGAACCTATATATCTCATTTGCCATTCGGGACCAACAAGATCTCCTGACATCTGTGTTGCTCCTTGCTTCACCAGGTGCTACTGCACACCACCTCCTTCCCTCATTGCCCATATTCATTTTTCATGATCTCCCATTTTTTTTCAAGTTATTATTTATGCAGCTGGGGAATGACAAAAGATATGGCAGAAAATCTGACACTGATCAGTGTGTCAGGATAGGCACAGCCACTGTTGGAGACCATAAATAACTTCAGGAGGTCATTTCATCTCACAAGTCATACTCTCCTGAATGCTGTCAGTCTCAAGTCTTATCTGAAATCATAGTATAGGACATGGATAGAAGCATGAAAGCTTTATTCATGAGAAATGACCAAGACAGTCTTGTCCATGAGTTAGACTGATGTTGCAGCCATGCTAAATGTACACCTATCAACTCACAATTGTTCTGAAATTGCATGACAGACACCTACTGGTGAAGTTTAAATTCACCTTTTTGATCTCTTACAACAACCCAGCACAGGACTTGAAACAGAAGAAATCTCATTTCCAGGCTGCCAGTTCAGACTATGTGTAGGCAAGCATCTCTGCCAGACTCACTCTGGTTTTGATAGAGCTGTTTGGCATTAGCTAGTCGGCTAAAGGTGACACTGTCAAGAAAACATTAAGGAATTTTGTTAGATTTTCATCTCCTACTGGTTATCCATCTAGCTTAAGGTGCCCTGACATTGCTTTCAGAAGCGGACCAACTAGTGTGAACAGTGCTATCAGAATCAGGATGACCTGCTCTACATTATCCAGTTTGGGCAAGTGTGGGAACAAGCTGAGCCAGCCGAACCTGCAGTTCAGCTAATTAGGACCAAAAAGGACTGTCAGCCTTGACCAATGTTTTGACAAAGAGAGTGTTGTGTTCTCAAAGTTGAAAACCACTTGATAGTGTGCGTGGTTTACCATGACTGAAAACAGTCACAGAATGATAGTGTGATTGTGTGAAGTCAAAATATTAGGTTAGCAAAAATCCTGGGAATTCTGGTTAACTGAATGACAACACCAGCTGCTGTTTACCAAATAACGCTAATAAAAGGGAAACACAGTGAGAGATCTGTGGAGAAATCCCTAAAACTGAACCATGTGTGTGCAGTCCCATTCATCCATCGTCAATATGCAAGGACAGTGGGACACTGTCCCAAGGAAAAAAGCTACTACATTACTAATGAAGGCAGTAGTGTTCACTGATCACTGTTTCTAGGAGGGAATGCAGAATACCATTTCCTCATCAATAACCTTTTTACACTTCATTCATACAGCCCCGCTGGGGAAAATTTATGCTGCTCCAACAGTAGATCCTAAACTAATTCTCTTTCCCCCTCGTTTTTCTTTCATTTTCCCTGCTCTCCTGAAGCTGACTCTACAACCTGTTCCCACAACATCAATAAAACATCCTAGTTTCATTGTTGAGCCCTAATTGCAGTTTTCTGTCTCTGTTCTTGAATAAAATCTCCCTAAACAACTCTCTTTTCATGGAGGAAAAGATGAGGATTCCTTATAATCAAGGTAATTTTTAGTCTTCTCCCAATAACTCTGACATAATGCATTGCATAATCAATATATAACTGCAAGATCTTATATATACTATTTCACTTTCTACATCTGTCCAATAAAAAGGCTATTACAGAAAAGATACACATTTAAACTTAACTTCATATATGAATGTCTTATCTATCTATACCCATGATTCAGTCATGTTCCTTTGTGCACAACAACAGTTAGCATGAGCTGCAGAGCCTTTCTGAATTCCTCACTTCAACATAATATTCTCTGGGATTCTAGTATCTTGGTTTGTTGTGGAAGGTTTTTGTTTGGTTTGCTGAGGGATTTGTTTAATAGAATTTAATTTTTCTGTAGCTTAGTTTGATTTGTTTTTTTTGTTTGTTTGCTTGTTATACTTTATTGGTCTTTTAGGGGTGTAATAAACCTGTTGTAGACTGAACAAATGTCTCCTTCTCCAAGTGGTACTTATGGCCCCATTTGCCAATGGTAGAACCTTAAAGAATTCCGGAAGAGTATCATATAAGTTGAAACATTTCTAAAGAGAGAAATTAAAACAAATCCCTTTGTTTTTAAAAGCCCTAAACAAACAAACTAAGATCATTAACATTAGTTAGTGAACCTCATAGTTCTTTATAAAGAAACTGTGGCTGCAGAACAATCATGACTTATGAACAATCATGAAACATACACTCTTTCAATACTCTCTGCCTCACAGACATACACACACATAAGAAAAAAATCAAAAACAAATACTTGCATACACAAAGCTTTTCCTTTCCATACAGACCATATTTGATTAATGAGGCCAGCTCACATTAGTCACAGTTCTTTCAAGAAAAACTCTGATACGGGCCATCTGTTGGAGTCAAAGACTGTATATGCAGGCTAAAGCTTTAAGCAAAGTATCCAGAGAGAGATAAAGAACACAAAAACAAGCTGTCTTATGACTTAGTTGCTCTAATTTGCTAAAAAGTGCTTTGACATCAATAAAAGCAAAACCAGGTGACATGTCCTCCACTGTTTCTCAGATAAACCTTAAATTCAGATCCTGCATTGTTCTTCCACATATTCAATAAAATGGACCCATTATGAATTTGGTGGGTTTTGTTTTGTTTTGTTTTAAGTACTGTGTTAAAGGCATGCAATCTCTCTTAAAAAAGACTGGAAATCTCCAGCTTTACGTCTTTAATTTTTTTCCAAGTCAGTAAACATTGTGCATAGGAGTCACCTTCCTGCTTTCCTGTATCAGGCACTCTTCATACAAGTCATGATCCATATAGCATGATCCATATAGCAGTGTCCAGATTGCTGCGAACCCTGCTGTGAACCCTCCTGTCACCTTATAGTGGAGAAGCCTGCTCATCTTGCTTTGCTATGAACTAGAAAAATTGCTCCACATGTGGCAGCTTAGGGAGAGTGCAGAGGGAAGGGACATATGAACTTTTTATGTGGACCAGGTTCTCTGATTTTCTGTGTTGGACCTTCTGTAAGACAGACTCACAGAACTCCATCTGCAGAGTCAACAGTGCACATGTGGATGTCCAGGTGGCAGATCAATAAGTCAGAGTTTTCAAGCTTTGATACATAACAGGTGGAATGTTACCAGTTTACCCTTTTACAGCTGTAAAAATTGTTCAGAGAATTTGGCTTTGAGAGTACTTGTGTACAAAGTATAAATGCAGAGAGTAAACACATATTGGATTTTTTCCCTTTCAATTCCCAAAAGTTCTGCAAATAGCTTGTGACTTTTCAATTGGAATTACTCTGAGTATTCTTATCAAAAATTGTGCCATAATTAGGTCATTTTGAAATGCTAGATAAATAGTTCAGCTGTGAATGTACACAGAGGACACAAGGGTAAGGTTCTCTTCTGTCTTAAACTTATTAACTCTTGAAATCAGGCTCATAATTTTTCTGTGAACATTTCTTAATCAGTGAAAATTCTGATTAGTACAATATTTTGGAAAACAAGTGTGAAAACCATGTGAACACACTGTATAGATTGTTCATGTAGATTTTGATGCTTACTGTCCTGTGGCATTGTTTCTGTATCACATGATCATAGTTTACTGTGGAAATGCTTCTTTTTTTTTCTCCTATCTTCCAGCTGCTAGTGCCTGCAGTGAAATGAACTAGATGCTTGCTTGTCATCCTTGACATATTTTGTTCAAACAAAGAACACCTTAAACCTCCTTTAGGGTGTATTTATTACATGGGACAGTTGGTAGAACAAAAAGGAAAATTGGTTGGAAAGAAACAGTGTTTTTAAGTGGGCTGAAGAATTAGGCATTAAGCATAAGATTTCCCAACATTTTCAAAGTAATATTTCATGGAAAGTACATAGCAATAATCAAACTTGAAGAGAGAGGGAAAAAAAAGAACAAAAAACAAAAGCTGTCTAAGCAACAGCTGTGGCTTGGGTAGCCAGGAGGATTTAGAGAATCAACGAGACCTGTAAAGGTCACAAATCCTTTAAAAAATGGTGAGCATACCTTGTCAGCTGTATAAATACAGCCTCATTTTCTGGTTGTTTCTTTCACTCATAAGTTAATTTTTTAGTTTTTATGTCTTGCATCTTAGTAAAACAAAAAACCATGTATTACTTCTTCTATTTTTCTTCATTATTTTTCCTTCTTTCTCCTTAGGCATTTACTGATACACCACTTTTATCAAGGAGAGTAACAAGGGACAAAAGTGCTAAACTTGACACAATTATTTAGCATGAGATTCTTAATTAAGTGCTCCTCCAACATTCTTAGCGATTCTGGAAATGAGCTAAGGCTGATTCAGAAAGGAGACTTTATCTAGATAGATTACACCACTACACCATCTCAGACATGATAGCAAATTTTTAACATCTCTGCTGTGTTTCGAAAACATGTAAATACCTTCTGAGCAAAAATAGAGAGAGGTCAGTGCAGACACCTGTTTTAGTTTTATGCCAGAAAGAGAATATTGAATGCAATCCCTGTTGCTGAAATGAACTGTATTCTCCTGTGTTCATGCTATGTTCCCCCAAAAGGAGTAGCTATAATTTTGCTTTCCTCTTTGCCTCCTTCATACCCTGTTAAATCCTGTATGCTCATATACATTTATCAATCCTAATCCACATTTTAGAGAATTTCCTGAACTCATCTGACAGCTGCTTTCCCAAGACCAAGTCTACAATGTATTCAGATAAGAATGGACTGGTTCAGAAAACTGTAATAGTTTCATACAAAAAAGTTTCTACAAAGCTATAAATTATATTTCTTGAAAACAGAATCACAGTATGTAAGAGTAGAGACACAGTATACTTTGCCTTATTACATTTCCCATGTGGAAAGACAAACTATCATACTCTACAATAGAAATGGACAAGTGATTTGCACCTCCTGGGTACTTGATACTGAGATTAGTTCAGTTAATTATAGCATGGTGCTAATAATGCCAAGGTCATGGGTTTGATTCCTGCATGGGCCATTCACTTCAGAGTTGGACTTGATGATTGTTGTGGGTCCCTTCCCATAGAATAGTCTGTGAAATTTCTGATAACAAAGAGGTATATCTTGTTTTTATTCCAGTTAAATCTCTTGACAAAACTATAAAATCAAAAGCAAATGATCAAATCAAATTATCTTTTGCAAATTATTTTATGATATTGTGTTAGACTATGATCTTGAAACTCTATGCTTCTATAGGGAAATAATGGCCTTGGTGATGGTAGAATATTTTATCAAATAGTAATAGTACTAGTGTTTATCACCACTGTGTGCTCACCATGACTTGATTTGGCTTTTATGGCTGTTCGGTACTGTTATAATGAACCTATAACCCCAGATATCTATATCAGAATATATTATGTTCTTGGATTAAATTACATCTGCCAGACAGCTGTCCATTCACAATAAATAAGGTAACTGTTAGGTATTACTCTCCTTTGGGCTCTTGTTCCTTCCATTGATGTCTCAGGGGAAAATAATCAGAAAACTAACTAGTTGAGAATTCTCCCTATAAAAGTGTTTGTAGTGGTGGAAGCTGCCAGTGAAAAAATTTAATGAGAATGCCTCATTCACCACCAATCTCGATGTGGGATTATTGCACTGGACAGACTTCTAGTTACTTGTATAATTTAAATTAACCTCAGAAAGAGGGTAACACAGAGGAAAGAAAACCCTCCTTCCATATGCCTTCATAATAAACACTTTGTAGGGAAACCTAAGGCTGTGATATCTAAAATGACCTTGTCTTCATCATTATTTCCTTTGGGAATGATCAATGTACTTAATAGCCGGTTCCTAGGAGGTGTTTATTTGGTCATAAATGCCCATGGAACTATTCAGATTCATGAAAGTTCAATGGTTCTGTAGATTGTTCATTTATGAAGCACCAAATTATGCATATATATTCTCTTGATATTTCCTTTATAACAGAACAAGTCATAATACAAAGAAATCGTGAAATCAGAGATGTGACATCTGTTTCTTGAAAAACAAAGTACAAGTACACAATCTGTACACAAAGTACAATGCACAAGTACAAACACAGAAGTTTTTTAACAAGGATGTAAAAATCCTTTGCATGGAGAGACCAGGAAATAGTAAGAGTCAGAATGCATTGTGTGCTTCCAATCAAACAGACACAGCATTGGAAAGAAGCGCTAGAAGCTGATGTCGCTGTAAAAACTTGAAAAGCATCGTCTATGTACTCAGGGTTACTCTTGGGCAGTATTTTGCTGTTTCTACCTTTGTCCTTTTTTCTCTTTTAAACACTAACATATATTATTAATGAAAGATGCGAAAAATTTGTTTCTTCGTTTCATCCCATCAATTCAGTTTGCCATTTGAGGTGTAAGTGCATCTGGGGTGAAAAAAAATACCCTCTCAATAAAAGTATACGATGGTCTTTCATGGTAATTCAGGAGATCTACAATTCATATTAAAATTTTCATATTAAACTTTTCCATTTACAGTTTTGTTTCCATGAGTTCATAAAAGGAAACAGTTTGCATTATGCAAGCACAACTATTAGGTCCTTTTATGCCACTAAAAACAATGATGCCCATATAATCAAAGCTATTATAAGCCAAACTATGAACATGAGTAATAGTGCCTCTGAATCTCATTGGAATGCATAGTCAGCTGCCTTCTTTGCAGTAAAAAAAATATTCTGTAAAGGGAAGAATCTACAATAAGTGGGTAGATTTAAACTGCAGTTTAGTCTTCAAAAAATCTAATGACCTTTGGGAAATGTTGCAAGACTGATCTCTTTCTGCAGGCATTTCCTGATTCATAAATCTAGTTTAATTATGGTCCATGGGTAAAAGTGCAAAACTGGCCTTGATCCACAGCAGTGCTCACTGCTGTCACTTTGGGAGGTTCACGGAAAGATCAAGGATAGTAACTGTAGCAACTAAATATTTAGTCATTATTATTCTTTCAGTACCCTATGGTTACACTCAACATCATTAATAAGTGAAAGTGCTCATTGTTAACTTACTGTTTCTGGTCCTTATTCTTTATTCCTTATTTCTATATCTTTTTCTCTCTCCTTAGGGAACTTTGCCTCTTCTTCTTTCAGAAACTGCCATTTTCCATCATTTACTGGATTTTTCTAGAACTATTGGTGAAAACTGTGCTGCTAAACTGATCTGCAGCAGAATTAATACAGTTCTTTAATAGTGATAATAAATTGTCGTCAATTGGTCTGACTCCTTTCTGAAATAAATAGAATATAATTATAATTCACCATTTTAAGAGTGTACTATAGAAATATCTGTAAAAAGGCTTTCTATAGACCAAAGTTGATACTTTATATGCAATGAGTTACCTATTGATCCTTGTAGATAGTATTTTTTTTAAATAAATGGTAAATGTAAATGAACGCAGTGAGCCACATAAATATGTCGCATATTTTTGCCTGATGAAAACAATAGATTTAACAATGCTACTTCCTAAAGTTATTTAAAAGGTTTTGTGAATAAGTGATCTTTACCAACCATAGAAAGTTTATCAAGTGCAAATTAATGTGCTCTATCCAGCAACCCTGGGTGTATGTTCAGAATGGGGAGCAGGAGGCTAGAGAGAAGCACTGAGAAAAGGAATATGAGCATCCTGGTTGATGCAAAGTTGAATATCAGTCAGCAGTGCTCTGGAAGTCAGGAGGGCCAACCGTGTCCTGGGAGGCAGCACAAAGCATCATCAGCTGGTTGAGGCAGGGAATTGTCCTACTCTACCCTGCACTGTTGCAGCCTCACCTTGAATCCTCTGTGCAGTTTTGGGGGTCACAATATAAGAAAGATATAATGTTATTAGAGAGCATGCAAAGGGGGCCTATGAAGATGATGAATAATCTAGAGGAGAAACCATATGAGGAGGAGCAAAGGCCACTTGACTTGTTCAACCTGGAGAAATGGAGACTGAGGGGAGACTACATAGCTATCTACAGCTTCCTTAGAAGGGGAAAGGAGGAAGCAGGTACCGATCTCTTCTCTGTGGTGACCAGTGACAGAACCTGAGGGAATGGCATGAAACTGTGTCAGGGGACATTCAGGTTAGATATTAGGAAAAAGTTCTTCCCCCAGAGGGTGGTCAGGCACTGGAACTGGGTCACCGGGGAAAAGTCATGTCACCAAGCCTGACAGAGTTTAAGAAGTGTTTGTAAAGCACTCAGACACATGGTGTATCACCAGCACTGGCTAACCAGGGAGGTCCCAGATGACTGGAAGTTGGCCAATATGATAGCCATCCATAAGAAGTGCTGGAAGGAGGATCTGGGAAACTACAGGTCTATCAGCCTAACAAGGTTATGGAACAGATCATCTAGAGGGTGATCACACAGCACCTACAGGATGACAGGGAAACTAGATCCAGGCAGCATGGATTTAGGAGGGGCAGGTCCTGTCTGACCAACCTGATTCTCCTTTTATGATCTGTTAACCACACCACCCTTGTGGATGAGGGGAAGGTTGTCCAGTCTACGTAGACTTCAGCAAAGCCTTTGACATTGCCTCCCATAGCATACTCCTGGAAAAGCTGTCAACCCATGACTTGAACAGGTGCACTCTTGACTGGGTTAAGAGCTGGTTGGGTGGCATCATGGCTTGTATCAGGACTGGTTTAGCCAGCAGGACTAGGGAAGTGATTCTTCCCCTGTACTCGGCACTGGTGAGGTCACACCTCAAGTACTGTGCCCAATTCTGGCTCCTTCAATTTAGGAAGAATGTTGACATGCTGGAGCATGTCCAGAGAAGGGCAACAAGGTTGGTGAAGGGTCTGGAGCACAGTTAGTCTGATATGGAGTGGCTAAAGGAGCTGGGGTTGTTCAGCCTGGAGAAGAGGAGGCTCAGGGGAGACCTCATCACTCTCTACAACTACCTAAAAGGACGTTGTAGCCAGGTGGGGATTGGTTTCTTCTCCCAGGCAACTAGCAGTAGGACAAGAGGGCATAGTCTTAAGCTGTGCCCAGGGGAGGTTTGGGTTAGACATTAGAAAGAAATTCTTCACAGGAAAGGTGATTAGGTATTGGAATGATGGTGGAGTCACCATCCTGGAGGTTTTTAAGAAAAGAGTGGATGTGGCACTTAGTGCCATGATCTAGTAGACAAGGTGGTGTTAGGTCATGGGTTGGACTCAATGACCTCAGAGGTCTTTTCCAATCTAGCTGATTCTTGATTCTCTGATTCTCGGGCTGGTCCTGTGCAGGGCCAGGAGTTGGATTTTGATGATCCTTGGGAGTCCCTTCCAACTCAGTATATTCTATGATTCTATAATTTGTCATCAGTAATGGCTAACTTCACCTAACTTCAGCCAATGAAGCCAAAAATCACTCATTCTGGAGGCTAATGATTTGCTAACGGATTTGGCTAATCATTAAGTTGTGGAGGACATAAAAGATAACTTATATTTAAGCCTTTTGGATACTCCTAAGTGGTAGTTAGCAACTTGTTTGAAGCTCCATCTCTGCATCTAATTCCATCCTTTGTGCCTAAATCCCTTTCTCAGTACAGGCTTACTGTTTTTTTAAGCTTGTGATCTTTTTTCTTGAGCAATGTCTTGGCTTACTACATTCCTTTTGTAAGGTGATAGATAAGGCCACACAATAGAAGAAAAAACCCCTCCTGATGTCTTCCTGGAAAACCCCAGCACCTGGGGAGACATGCCCAGAAACTGATAAAAACAATTAAAATGAAGAAAGGAGTGATATAGAGATAACAAGGCCTTTTTTCATGAGCATCCTGGCTGCTGGGAATTTGGGAAGTGGAGCCTTGGGCCTATTTCATCTGTCTATCACCACAAAATATGTTATTGACTATAGCCATTCAAACTGCCTACAGAAAAAGGTATAAAAAGAGATTGGACATCAGCAAAAATCAGGGAGAAATTCCATCAACTCTGTGGAGATAACCGATGGGCTACCTTTTCTTCCCCTACCTTCTCCGGACACCTTGGGGGGAGTGATTGCTTTATACATGTATACTAATTTTACTTTTACTCCATAATACTTTAAAATTTTTACTTATTCTTTGTAAGTTGTTTTACTTATTCTTTGTTTGTTGTTTTACTTTATAGTGTGTGCTTAAGTTTTTGTTTACTAGGTTGTTTTGTGCTTAAGTTTTTGCTTTACTTATTCTTTGTAAGTTGTCTTATTTATAAGTTGGTTTTGCTTTAGAGTGTGTACTTAAGTTTTTGCTTTAAGTTTGTAAGTTGTCTTAAGTTGCTTTAGAGTGTGTTCTTTGTAAGTGGTTTTGCTTTAGAGTTTTTGCTTAGGTTTTGCGGTATTAATATTCTTTGTAAGTTGCTTTGCCTTAGAGCGTTTGCTTATGCCTGGCCTTGTTGTTGTTGCTACACGGTTTCAGTGTAATTTTTGCAGTTAAACATTATCACCAACAACGCAAATCCTATAAATTGTCACAAAGTTGTATTAATAAATGTGTTATTTCATGAACTGCTAGAGTGAGTGTGTTTTTAGGTGCTGACAGTTTAAACGATGGTGAAATAACTCATAAGGGAAACTGGTTGAGGGGTTTCCCTATTGCTATTAGGTATTGTCCCTATGTAACTGGTATCAAATGACCAGTCCATTTCAGTGAATCTGGTGAGTGAAGAGTCTCACCTAAGGGGACACTAACAGACTGTGTTGGACATTAAAAGGCTTTGATCTGGAGGGGGACACTGATAGAGAAAAAGATAAATTAATACAGGTTGGACAGAAAATTCTTTTCTACCCCTTTTAGTATGACACCTTTATTTGAAGCTCAGCTCATAAACTACTTTAACCTCCAGTAACAACTTGTGTTTTTTTTATTCTGATAGTGAACACCCAAATCATCCTCAAACCCCTTGTCAACATAATTTTAATTCAATCTTCACAATGCTTATTCTAGAAACAAAAATTTTAAAAAAGGTACTAAAGAATTATTTTTAAGTGTAACAATTAAGTATAAATAATCTAATTAATTTAAAAAAACCAGCAAGTATTCTCATTGCTGTCTCAAGGGGCTACTTTTCCTGGAAGCTGATAATATATAAGTACAGAGATTTATCACTGGAAATGCTATTGTGAAATTAAATAATTTTGGATGGTCAGTAAAATGTTGACATCTCGAGGATGCTTATGTGCTCAGGATGGTCTATGAAAAATCTTTCTCTGTGAAGAATTCTGAGTTTTATAGCTAAGTCTACTTACTTGGCATTTTAGAACAAAATGAGTAGACAGTCTTCCTTGTGTGTCATATATTTGTAAATCTCAGAGAAGGCACTCCTCATTTTTTTCCAAATAAAGCAGGTTGAACTCCAGCAGGAACAGCCTGAAACTTCTCAGTTTATTTCATTTTCATTAAAACTGTTGCCCCTAGACACAAGAGTAAAGAAATAAAGGCATATTCCAGCAGTAAAATTCTTTTCAACTTTTAATTTCAGAAAGTTATAAAAAAGTCAAACTGAAAGTCAAGTCTGTTGTAATGGTAGGTATCAGACAGAAAAAAATCAATGCATTTGCATATATGTTTATGTATACTGTCACAGTTTTTTGACTTATATTTCTTTATGTACCTTGTAAACAAGTTAAGAAAACAACTATAAGTCATAAATAAGACATTAAATGAACTTTGTGACGATCTTCTTACTGTATTATTGTGCTCCAACCTGGTAATAATTTCTTTGCCTGGTTTGTGTTAGTTCTGGTTTTGCCTGGGGCAGAGTTAATTTTGTTCACAATAGCTATTATGGGTCTAAGTTTTGGATTTGTGCTGTAAACAGTGTTGAAAATACAGGGATATTTCTGTTATTGCTGAGCAGCTCATGCACGGAGTCAAGGCCTTTTCCACTTTTCACCTCACCCCATCAGCTGGGGGTGCTCAAGGAACTGGGAGGGGACACAGTCGGGACAGATGACCCCAAGTTACAAAAGAGATACGCCACACCATGTGACATTATGCTCATCATACAAAGCTGAGGGAAGAAGAAGGGAGTGGAGGTGTTCAGAGTGATAGTGTTTGACTTCCCAAGTAACTGTTGCGTTTACTGGAGCTCTGCTGTCCTGGGGATGCCTGAACACCTGCCTGCCCATGAGAAGTGAATGAATCACTTGTTTTGCTTTGCTTGCATGTGTGCCTTTTTCTTTCCCTATTAAACTGTCTTTATCTCAACTCCGGAGTTTTGTCACTTTTACCCTGATGTTTTTCTGCCCCACCCCACCAGGGGTGAGTGAGTGAGCAGCTCTGTGGGGTGGAGCTGCCACCCGGGGTAAAACCACAAAAGGTTTTGTTTTGTTTTTCGGTTTTTTTGTTTTTTGTTTTTTTTTTCCTGCAGTATGCTTCCATAAATAATCTGAAATAGAAAAGCGACAGTGCACATTAATTACATTTAGATATGTAAAAGTAGGATCACAAAATTACATATATTAGATATTAAATTAATTTAGATTCCTTTTTCCAAGACAGGAGCATATCAATATAATTAGTGAGTCCTATTGTGGTACTCAGGTAAAGACATTTCAAATTTATTTTAAGACTCTTTTTCTGTAGAGTCTAAAGTAAATTGACTCTTATAGACACACACCTTAACTTTACATCTTCTTCTTGTTTCCATTCTATCTAATTGAATAGTTAGTTTTGCTTAACCTTAAAGTAAGATCTAAGTAGAAATGTGTTTCCTTGTGAACTTCCTTTCAGATCCTGTGAAGGGCTCCAGCCCTTATAGCTCCAGCTTTTGTATCACATGTTGCCATATTTTCATGAATTACACTGAAATGATAATTTTGGAGTTCTTTTTGTGCCTTTCCAGATAATATCCTCTGTCCAGAAGAAAACTAAAATACAGGTTTTTAATATTGCATTGCTTAAGGGGTTTGTGTGTTCTATCCATTTCTTTGGGAAGCAAGGTGCAGTACCTTGCATGAGCAGATGTTTATTAACTGCATTTTTGTATTTGATGATTTCGATGAATTATTCTTTGAATGACATTCATGTAGTAAAAGGCTGTTCTCTGATAATTTTTGGATTGTAGGTCTTCTGATGCTATTACTCAGTCTGAAATGTAACCCATTCTTTGAAGAAAATTGAAACTATTGATTAAATACACAATTGCTGAATTTGAACTAATATATCAAAAAATAACAGTATCATGAGTTAATGGGACCGATATTCCAGTCTTTCTTATGGTGAATGTAATACTCAATTTAACATCAGTAAGAATGTAAATACTGGTTTCCTGATTTTTTGACGTTTGTTCTTGCAAACATATAGTAAAATTCTTTGGTAATTTCTCAGTACACTTCCATGTTAGAGATTGCTTTAAAAAAGTGATACTGATAAGGTTCTCCTGCCCTTGAGCACTCACATATACCCTCCTGATGATTGTGTGAAAACTATATATACAATGCAGGTGTCAGCACAAAAATATTCCTTGCAGGATACACCAAGTTAAATCCATTATCCTGCATTACATCTCCCAGACTGTATGTACTTCCTAATTTTTTTAACTTTATTTTTGGATTATAAAGAAGACATTCTAAAATTGCATAGCAGATCATGAAAATTACTTTCTGTCCCATCAGGAAGATTAAAACAACAAATCAAATGTTCTTAAATTTCTTCCTATTAACTATAAGAAATGTTCATTACATTTGATGCCTAAAATTGGAAGAAAAAACTCACCAGGCAATATTAGTATAGATAAGATATACAGTAATTCTTTTAATGAAGGCCTTCATGGTGCATGGAGTATAAAGCGTACACCGTGTCCAGGGGTTCTCAGTTTTAAAGTACAATCCATTCAAGCCAAGAACTGTCCACCCCCAGATCCTTCCCTGAATTGCCCCTTGCTCCCTGGAATTGAGTCAGAAGTCTCAAGAGCCCTTTATTCCTCATCTTCCTCCTCCTCCTCCTTCCACCATACATTATCTTTAGAGTTTCTCCAAGGTTCCGAGCCTCCAAGGTTGCTTTGGGTACAATGATATCTTCTTCTTCCAGTCTAGGGTGCATATGTTCTTAAATAGGATGTGTTTTCTAGAGCCCTTAATTGAAAAGAACCTAAACAAGCCCGCAGAATTTAGAAAATTCAATATGAAGTGTGAGAATAGAGTTTGGTAAATGTCAACTGCTGTACTAAAATGTGAGAAAGTACACAGCTGTACTAAAAATCCATATCTACTACACAACTACATTAAAATCTACAAGAAGCTAAAAATCCTAAAAATCCTAAGGTACCAAGCTGCTTTTATGAAATCCCTAAGCCTTCCTGATAACATTTCATCATACGAAATGCAAGCAGTTTTCTGTACTTACATTTTGTTTATGAATTTTTCTATTCAGATCTTGCTAATGCTCTCATTTTAATAATAACAGGATTTTGATTCCTTCTCATTGAATTTACCCTTTTCTTTGCCCAATCTGCATATGAGAGATTAAAGGAATTTCTTTGAAATTACAAGAAAGGGAACATAATATTCTACACCTAAGGATTAAAGAAATGTGCAAGTTCCATTTGAGGGGAAAAAAGAGGTACCACCTAACCAGGATCTCAAACCTATGATCAAAACACAGTAAATATACTTACTACTACATACCTGTGAAGTAAAGAAATATTTTGAATCTTGTTATGTGGATGTTTCTATTTCAGTACCAAGATTTTGCACATAAAATATTTAGTCTTCAACAGGATTTGGACATTTCAGGAGTGAGAAAAGATTTTTCAGAAATGAGTTACAGGTACATGATTGTTGTGAGGCTACAACAGTTCTCCTTGTCGTTTAGGAAAAGATCTTAGGAGAAGCACAAGGATTGCTATGTGTCAGATGCTACTGACATTTCTTATATTTCTAAACAACACTCAAACCAGGCATAAATGTATCTATGTACTTAATCCTCATAGACGGTTAGTCAGACCTGATAATGACTATCAGTTCAGTCATCTCTTCTGTTCTTGTACTTAAATATTTTTTTGTATGATAAAAGATTTGTATGCAGTGTCTTATTTGAAATTCCAACAGCTGACAGAGTAAATAGTGGCTGTTGCTTTGTGATGGTGTCAGCTGAATTAAGGAAAACTGAGTCCATCTTCTAAAGTTACCTCTATGTATCATGGAAAAGAGAAATGTGTGTTGACTAAAGAAAATACTAGTCTTGGTTACTCTGTAAATCATGCCCTTATCATTGCTCACCATGTAGTTTGTAAATAGCTGAAAATAATACACTCTGATTCTCCTTTTCATTGAACTTTGCTGCAACCTTAAAATGCATCAGGATTTTACTCAGAATCATTCATCCGAGCAACTGCAATTCACTCTTCACAAGTAGTGTGCAGAGTGCTTGTCAAAGTGTTGTAAATGATGTTCCATATACTTCTTCCATCCCACTTGAAAATGTAACAAAGAAACATATATAAAAAAATCAGCTTTTCGTTGAAAGCAATTCTGATACTTCTTAACAGAAAAGGCTTTATTTGGCTTTCTACCACGTTTTCACTGTCCAGCTTGGTAGTCAGACATAAATTGGAGGCTTCATGAGAAAAAGAAGCCTCCCCCATATTAATCTTAAGGCCTACTCTATTAGACATGTGCGAAAGACATGTGCAAAAGACTGGAGTCTGCAGTCTGGATGATAAAACCACTGCTCCAAATGAGATATTTCTGTGCAATAGAAAAATTCTCCTTACTTCGTTATATAAATAGTTCTCCTCTCCTTCCCTTTCCTCCTCTTCCCTCTCCTCTCCTTCCCTCTTCCCCTTCCTGTAAACCAACATAAATGAGTGGAGAGGATTGAAGCTCATTCCTAAGAACCTGAAGTCGAGTTCAAGTTCAATTCCTTTAACACTTGGACTAATATGTTAAATGAATCTTAAACATGGAACCCTGTCATAGTTACATGAAGTACAAAATATGCTGTGTTCTATAAGACTACTTTGCATGTTTTGCTGTGTTTCTAGCAGCAACTTACATCTAGACTATTAAGAAATATGATTACAGTAATAATTTTATGATCCATTGAACCAATTGAAGCTAAATATATGGGCAATATCATGTGTTTTGTGTCTTAGTTTATGGTACTGATATAAAGCCTCTCGAAGATAAAAGATTATACCAGAAGTATATCTTTTAGTTTCTTATGACTATCCTCTACATTAAAAATTATGCCACTGAAACTTTATTATACACAAAAAAGACTGGAACTTAGTAATGTATGTCAGACAAAGTACAGTATATCACAACTTGCTTCATACTAATATTTGTACATGCTAGTATGAAGCATGGCTAATGGAATGATAACCATGACCTGTATCCTCTGGGATTCTTTGCGATATTCACAGGGTCTTTCATCAGGAGGGTTATAAAATTATGAAATGGATATAAAGTAATTTCTCCTAGTATTTTGCAGAACCAAAATAAATACAAACTTCATTTAGAAAAAAAACTTTCGTCCACGCTCAGTGGGAATGATCCCACCAGAGTGGTTGTCCCTGAAAGTATTGTGGAAGAGACTGGATGCGGCATCTAGTGCTATGGACTAGTAGACAAGTCGGCGTTAGGTCAAAGGTTGGACTCGATGATCTCAGATCTTTTCCAATCTAACTGATTCTGTGATTCTGTGTGCAGTATTCTGCTGCCTTAAATAACAGATCTTTATTGTGATTTCTAGCCAAATTATTTTGTCAAATTCTGATACAAAAATTAATGTCTTTTTAAAATTTATCTCTTCCTATGGCTAGAAGTTGGGTGTCTATTTCCATAATGATAGGAAAAAAAAGTCTGATCAAACATTTCAGAATTCAAGACTTTAAGAAAACCTCATAGAAGCAATGTCAATTTGTTACTTTTTCAATTTTCACTCTGTCCACTTACAGACTGACTAGCCAGTTAGACACAGGTGTATACTGATTCTTGGCTTGGATAAGCTGTCTGCATAATCTAACATCATCATTCTGACACAAGTTAGGACCATAAAACTACCTTGGAAAACAAACAAAACACAGATAACACCACAGCAATCATAAAGTAGCAATAAAAATCACTCAACAATACTATAAGTCTGAAATTCCTAAAAATTTCTGATGTCCCCAGAAAAGAACTAGCAAAGAAAAGAGCACATATTATGTTCAGCGCATAATTAGCTGAATAGTTCTCTAAAAAATTATATTTCTATTCTTTTCTGATGGACTTTCTCCTTAGAATTGAAACTCTTTGTACCTGCTTAGTCTAGGAAAGGAAAAAAAAAGTTTGAAAATATCTCACTTCTTTCTTGAGGTATTTACTAAAGTTGGAGATACACAAACCTGTTTTTTTTTCTTCCCTCCTTATTTATTCTATAACTTTTTGATGACCTAGTAGGATAGTTTTCTGGTGAGTTCTGCAGGCCCCAAAACTTCGAAGTCTGATATTCTTGCAATTGATATTGACATTTTCTGCTTTGAATATAGATAAGATGGTACATGCTTATATAGTGGCTGCCAAATCATAGTACTCTAAAGAAAGCCTGTAAAGGTTTGGAAAACAAAAAATCTGTATGATCATTGGTTTCTGTGCAGCTCTGTGTTTCAGAAAAAAATGCTGTAATCTACACTTTAAATATTACTACATTTATGCTAAATACGAGTGATGCAGATTATTGCAGGTGGCAACTCAGAGAGAAGGGCTGTAATCACAGTTATAATTATGCATAATGATATGCAGACTGCTGCCTTAATAAACAGCTCCCTCATTGTGCAAATAAGGTAAAAAACACCTTTGTCTCCTTTGGGACAGACAGAATTTCATCTTGAATGGGTCCTTTGAGAAACACTTGGGAGATATGTAAATAAATACTGGACCATTTATTTGCCAATGTGGACATTATGCTCTTTTTTTCTTACCAAAATTAATGCCATTGCATAGTCTCCTTGAGAACATGACATAACAGGAAAGATAATTTGTCTAGTCCCAAGGTGACTTTTCAAACACTGCTAAAAAGAACCCCAACATGTTGTAGGGATAAGGAGGCATTATGAGGAAGGGAAGCCAAATGAAACTCATCCTACACAACACAGTATGTTTGATTTAGAAAGTGAGTTTTCACCTTTGCTGTCAGAGAATCTGCTCACGGGAAATCAGTGTGCTGAATTTTTAGATCTTTTCTCTCTCCTGCTTGAATGTAAGCAGCTCTTTTATCATAAAACATTTTCCTTTGGGAAAGATGAAATGTATCTTTATTGTAGTATCAATGTATCAATGCTGCAGTGGTTCTAATGCCTGCTCTGGATTCAGGCATATTGGGTGTGCAAAAAACTCCAGAAGTGTATCCTCCTACAGAGCTTACTATCATATATTATTTTTGAAATAAAAAGTAAACTGTGACTTTAAGTGCTAGGGACTACACATCATCACTATACAAGGAACTGTGACTGCTTTAAGTAGAGGAAATTCTGGTAGAATTTGCTCATAATATTTTTTCTCTACCGTTAGTTTGCTCAAGACCACGTTTCCCATTAAGCTAGTAAAAGAGATTGTGCTTTGAAGTACTAAGTATTATTGTAATGTGGAGAGCCTGGGTTGTCTTTGTAACTGTATGACTGTAACTAATACTTGCTTGATAACATACTTCCTGAAATATTCTAGCCTCCCAGGTAGTAAGTGAAACGATCAGCTCCACTTCATTGGATGCGATGAACCTCACAAACTTTAATCAAAATCCATTGGAACTAAAGGAGACTTTTGATTGTACAAAGTACCTCACTAAGTCAATATCCCCTGCAGACTGAGTATGATTGCACATGACATATCTGATTGCCAGTGCCTAGGGTGAGATTTTACCTTTAAAGGATAGCAGTGAGATCAGATACAACGTAAAGTAAAATATACTCAGTAAAAAATCCTGTAGTCTCAATAAACTATATGGAAAATCTCATCTTATAGGCTTTAGACTTTCAAACAGTGTGACATCTTCAAATGGAGATCCAACTGTCATGAGATTTAATAAAACATAACCAATAAAGGACATATACTAAGAAGATTGAAATGTATAAGACATCACTCTCATTATTAAGAAGAGAAAGAAAAACCTTTTAGTCAGCAGAGACCCTTTCTTATATTCACAGAATTGTACACAATGTTATAGTGGCAAATTAAAAAAAAAAAAAATCTCAGCTAGAATTTTTTCTGGTTTATTATAATTTTATGATTGTTAATGTACTTTGTTCTTGCTTCAACTTTCTCCTATGTTGTCACTTATATGAGCTCATTTTCTCTCTCTTTAAGAATAAAGACAGTTATCCAGGAAACCTGGTCTTCCAGCTGTTAAAGAGTAAAGAGATCTCCATCTACTGAGATGACTCAGTGTAACAATCTCCATTTAGTTTGTCCTTCCAAAGTCAAGAGTGTGATTATTCTATAATTCTCTCACCTGATTAATTCTTAACTATGAACATAATTGCACTCTCCAGAAGGTAAATCACTCTTATAAATCAGCTGCTGCTGACAGTTTCCTCTTCTGTACTCTAGCACACCACAGCAAAGTCAGTCTGAGATTGTAGAAACAGATGATTGTTAAAACACAGATTTTGCAGAAGGTCTACACATAAATGAATTACAGGTAACATGCTACTGCAAGAAAATAAAAAAAAAAAAGAAAAAAAGGCAGAGTGAGGGCTTTATAAATCCTTCAGCTACTGCAGAAACCTTTTTTTATTACCAAAATGAACAAAGAAAGCAGTCCCTGCATATACAGTCATACCGCTGCAAGCTGATGTGAAGAGACCACTTGACATTTATGAACTCTAATCTACTATCACATTGCCAAAGGTGGGCTTGGAACTGGGACTGACTTCAAACAACAAATCAAACAAAAATAAATCAAGTGAAAAAACTGCACTTTACGTATTTTTCATGTTCCCCCTCACCTCCCTCACCCCACTGCTCCTGACTTAGCAAAGAATTTTTTTTCCTGGTTCTAGCTGCTGATCACTTTATGTCCTAACACATAAGTTTTAATAACACCATGTGATGTAGTTCCCAATTGTATTGAAAGCACTCCAAGGGGCTTCTCTTCTCATGGAGGAAAAGTCAATCTTTAACACCTTTTTTTCCAGTATTTCTCCATTTTTTTCTCAAGCAGCTATAGAGTCCAAACTTTGGCTTAAGACATCAGAAACTTTTTAAGCAAATTTTCTGAAACATCCTCCATTGTCCTATTGTGCACAGATATACCATTCCCACTGCATAATCTTGAATGTTTTAAGACCTTGATATATTTGAATCCTAAGTAATGTTATTGCAAGTCACAAAGGGACAAACTATGATAGGTACTGAATTGGTTCAGGCCTTGAAATTATTTTTTTTCTATGGGAGAATATGTCCTGACTTTCCCAAATAACCTTACATATTTGTTTCCACAGTATCAGTGAATTCAACAGAGTAATTCAGATAAAATGCAATATATTTCATCTTTGCCAAATAAATACTCTAATCTACTGATGACATTAATTATTATTTTAGAAAGGATAGAAAAATAGGATAAATCTTTTGTATCTTAGTTTTTGATGTATTATTCACTTTATTGAATTTTTTTCTGATTTTGGTTTCTTGGGCTTTTTGTTGTTTGGTTGTTTTTTTTTTTCTGTAGAAAACTAAATAATAGGCTTTAAATTCTCTTTGGGTACAGAAGAAATTACTATCATGAGTACTTTTAATTGTTTTTGATTTCTTTTTCTGGTTCTCTTGCATGTCTTTGGTTTCCCTGGTGAATTGAAAAATTACTATGAGATAATGAAATCTTTGAAAAATATGGTTCTAAATATCTGGGTCAGAGTTGCTGCTGAAATAAATAACATTACAGCAAATGTGAATTTATCATCTTAAATTTATTTTTTTGTGTATAAGTCCACCATCTCAAACCTACAGTTTGAAAAGGAAATGTAAAACAAATGTACTACGTTTTCAATTAAATCCAGAGATCTATAACAAAAATAGCCTAGAGAAAAACTTCAAATGAGGCTTGATATACAAGAAACAGATTAGGTATTTTTTTAAGGATGAAATTCAGCTTAAGACTTATTTAAAAATTTTAAACTTTCCAGACTTTATTTTATATCTTGTAAACATAGTTCTATTTGAACTCCTTTAATTGGCTAAGGGATGAAAGTTTAAGGAAAAAGAGTGAGAAATCATCTATTATTTGTATAGGATAAGCACCCACCAACTTTACCATGTTCTGGAGGATACCTTCTGGAGTTCCTTTCTGTACACTCTGCCATACTTGTCTCTGAGCTCTCTACACTGCTGAAAGCTAAGTGGCATTGTCAATACAATACTAGAGCTAGTCCTTCGTTTTGCTGTACATACACATTTAGCTTATATATGGACTTACTTAACTAGACATTTAGTCATAACTTGGTCTTAAGATCACTCTCTCTTGTGCAGACAGGTTCTGTATGGCAGTGTTGAAGGAATTGTTATTGTTTTATCTTCCAAGCCTTTTTATGATAATACCCTTCAGTTTTTTTCTTGGTCCTATGTCAGTTCTGAAATCTCTCATTATAACAAAAAGCCAAAAGGAAACTTATGATGAATCTTCTATGAAATTTCTAAATCAGATATTTAACACCCACTTGTCTTATTATGCTCAGAATACAGTTCATATTTTATCTTTTTTTTTTTGTTTTCTCATAGAAAAGGAGAAGACATTTTGCAAAGCATTTTTATTCACATAGCTTTACTTTACAGCTAAGGATTTGGCTCTACACTCAATTCAAATATTTTCTGTGTGTGGGAAGTTTCTATTAAACAACATACTTCTCAATAAGGTTCACAGAATCACAGAGCGGTTGGTGTTGGAAGGGAGCTCTGGAGATCATCTAGTTCTGCTAAAACAGGTTCACCCAGAGCAGGTTGCACAGGGTCATGTCTAGACAGGAACTGTGTATCTCCAGACAAGGAGAGTCTAAAACCTATCTGGGCAGCCTGTTCTAGTGCTCTGTCACCCATGAAGTAAAGAAGTTTTTCCTCATATTTGGATGGAACCTCCTGTGTTCCAGTCTGTGCCTGTTGATCCTTATCCCGTTGCTTAACATCACTGAAAAATGTCTGGCCCCAATCTCTTGACATCTACCCTCAAGATAATTTTATGCATTGATAAGATCTCATCTCAGTCATCTCTTCTCCAGGCTAAACAGGCCCTGCTCTCTCAGCCTTTCCTCACAAGAGAGATGTTCCAGTCCCCTAATGATCTTCATAGCCCTCTCAGTAACCCTTTCCAGTAGTTCCTTGTCTTTCTTGGACTGGGGAGCCCAGAACTTAACACAGTAGTCTAGATATGGCCTCACCAGGACAGAGTAGAGGCTTCTACTCTACTTTCTAGAGCCCCCAGTGACACTGACTTACTGGCTAGAGAAGCTGCAATTCCTTAGTGCTGCACTTCAGGTGTTCTCCTGCTGAACTCTGATCCCTCCGCAGTCACCTCTTGCTAGCCCTTTGCATCAAACTGATAGTAGTGAGATGGACTGAGATTACCCTCCCCCGGTTTCTTTCATTTAAAGTCAGCATCACGAGCTCGGCAAGCCTATAACCAGAGATGTCCTTCTTCTTGTCTGACAGATGGATCCCACCAGTTCCCAGTAGACCAGGTTTCTCAAAACCAAGTCCCAGGATCTAAGTAGCTAAATCCCTGGCTGTGGCACTGGTCCTGTAACCATTTGTTAATTCTTCAGGTTCAACTGGTCCTTTCAAAATCCTTTCCTTTGATTAGGAGGATTGATGAAAAAATTACATGTACTCCAGAGTCCTTTACTGCCACTCCCAGGGCTCTATAACCATTCTTGATGCTGCTTAGACTGCTTCTGTCTGTATCACTGGCACCCACATGAATCAACAGCAGTGACTAATAGTTGGTGAACTTTATGAGTCCTGGTAGTCACTCAGTGACATTCCTGATATGAGCCTACAGTAAGCATCACAGTTCTCTAGAGAGCAGAACACTCTTTTATTCTAAAGAGTGTTTAGATTCTTCTTTTTACAAACTCTCCCTGTTTCCACTAAAAAGGGCATAACTGCAATGTAGAAAGGAGGTTGTGTTAAAAAGCTAGATAGTAAGTCTAGTTTTGACACAACTGCTATCTTTTGATTTCAAGTGGAAACTACTGAATTAATACATTCTTGAAAATTGCTAGACTATCTCTACTCACATGGGACTCTTCCATCTGCTTTCATCAAAGAATTAAGTTTTTTTTAGTTCTTAAAGCCACGTTTTAGCAGTCAGTAACACAACTAGGAAAATGTTATAATTTGTGGGATTTGCCTGATATACATACATATTAGATTCACATAGATGTGCTGTAACTGTCTATAAGCCACTACTTTCATTTACCTATCTGTATACACATAAAAAGCAAAATAGGTATAGATGTAATGTAACCAATGTATAGATGCACTCCTGAGAAGCTCAATATTGCACACACGTTATTTTTGCAAAAGAAGGTATTCAGCTCAAGATTTTCATGCAGGCCTGTCTTTAATTAGAAGGCAAAGCAAGGTGAGCAAATCCTGCTTATGCTATTGCACACTATAGTGGTTTGAATCACATTTTATAAACCATACCTGATTTATTTTAAGGTTGTAAGGTACCATATGTGCTGCCTTCACTTGACAGATGGATATTGATATTTGTTCTCATCTGCATGAACACTAGCTGAAGCATATGCGAAACTGTTAATGATATTAAAGCTGTGCCAATTAAGATCATATTCAAGCCTCTGGTGAAAACTGATAGCATGTTTAACAAATTCTACTTCTGAATTTTTTTATTGTGATTTTGATATACCATTTGTTGATACTGCGTAGCTAAAATAAAATTTAATACTGTAGACATATTACAAAAGTATAGTTAAACACTTTATTCCTCAAAATAAGTTAATTCTAAAGAATAGTCAAGACACTAATACACAAAGGGAATATAAAGGAAAGTTATAATGTAGTCATGTATAAAAAGCTAGAAGTAAATGGGAGTTTTATCTCCTTCCTGGTGTTAAGGAAGTTGTTATATTCAGAACTTCAAATGAAAGAGTCCCTTTCAGGGTAAATATGAGAACCAGCCTCAGACACAGGGATTTCTTCCCCACAGGGGAAGGTTTGCAACAAAGGGGAACTTCAAAAATAGAAGGTCAAATTCTGTCCCAGACTGTCTAAAGTATTTTTCTATTAAGGGAGACTAGTTTAACGCAGTATTATACTGTGTTTAAATCTCAATAACTGAGGAAGTATGCTATACTGGATAATGTAGTAGGGGATTCACATCCTTTTTCTGACTTAGTAACCAGGCAATGTAGGACATTGATGGGCAATTCTGGAAAAATTGTAAGTATCACTCTGTGGACAAATCAGATGCTTCCTTCTATTGTGTTCTTTTCATTAGAAGTTATTTGTCTCCAGCAATGTAGGTGGCATACCCACACATTAGTAAAAAAGTCTAGCATCTTTATTAATTAATAGTTTAGGTTAAAGTCCTTTGGCTTAGTATAGTATAACTGAGATATGGGCATCCTTTCCCTTACAATGACTGTTGGAGAAATGGTCTTATATAGACAAGAACAAAGTAGTCAGCGATAAGGAGTTATGTTTTTCGTATGTTGCAGAAAGAGTCATCAGACCTCAGCTTTCAATGCTGTCCAACAAGATATTCTGTGTGTCAATTTAAAATGAGGATAATGAATGCTTTTTTTTTTTTTTAAGAACTCTGAGAATTACTGGTGTAGTACAAGATATTACTATTTTATTTAGCCAGACCTTTTTGGCAGTTAATGGTAGTTACTAAGCCAGCCACTGAGAAATTGATGACATCCTTATTATCAGATGTCCACAAGAACTATTTATTTACATGTTATATTAATACGCCATATCTGATGCCCAACATGAGGTGCCATTTGTGGCTTAGTAATGTAATATAATAAAGCACGACCCAGCAGCTCAGATGGCAAGCAGCCAAATCTTTTATATAAAGGAAAATGCCCCCTTATGTACCCTTCTGGGAGCATGTGATTCGCCTAGACCCAATCACAGTAGAACACATATTGCCCATGTGTCAGTGTACTTCTGGAGACTACAAGACCCAGAATGCTTCACCCTGCATCCCTCTGATACGCCTCTGACACTGAACTTTTATCATCTCTATAAACCATAAATCTTTTTGATTCAATTTGTGGTTAAAAACTGAGGAGGAAAATGTAGTGAGTTACACAGTTGTCAGTTTAATGAATTTCTACTAGTAGAGGTTTACATCTTAGTAAGTGTTCATAAAAATCTTTTTAATTCAACGCCTAAAGGTTCCTCTATTTGTTTTCAGAAGGTATCCACATATTCTGTGCTAGCCTTCTATGGTTTGCCACTGCTGTAACCTCCTGGTGAGTGTCTCTTACTACTGTGCTTTGTACTAAACTGGATATGAGAGACATTTTAATCATGTGCAAAATAATTCACATACAGAACAGAAACCAGGTGGGAAAATGCTAGTTTGAGGGAGATAAATTCTGAAGTAGAATTCTACATAGGTACATTTCAGTTTCATTGCCTGCTTAACTACTGACTCTTCACTGCAGTATTTTTTAGCAAAATAATTGGACACAACATAAAATTGTCCTTCTACCAACAAGATATTAGATATAGATTACACTAATGACAACATAAGTAAGATGGTTCAGTATAAGTGAAACTCAGAGACAGATAAAGACGTGTAATCATACACTTTGGCATATATTGCATATATGCAATACTTTAAAATAACTATACTTAGCATTCAAGTATTATCTGAGTTTATTTAATACAAACAGAAATGTAGAAAAAATCAATTTGGTCCTTGATTTCTCTGTATACATAAAGTGCAACAACTGTAAATCTGAATATTTTTTTTAATACCATGATGTTTCCAAAGCTAAATCCCTTGATTATTAATATTGATTTCCAGTAGTCACTTTTTAAATTTAAATTTAAATCTTTTCAACTTTACCCTTTATATTTGGAACTGCGTCTCATTATATCTATCCTCAGCACTGACAAAAACTACTTCCCTAATGATGATGAATCAATGACAACTGATACTGCAATACTTTGTAGTATTATGCTAGCACAAATGTTTAATACATGCATTACGTCTTTTGAATTGCACCTTGCTATAATAAAAATGTTTTTGGAATGGATGAAGACCAGTTTGGATTGTGCTAGTACTTTGGCATGGGAACTTTTATCTATTTATCAAATGAGAAGTAATGATAAAGCAAAACCTCTGCCAATGAATGTTAATTTAAATAGATATACCTGCCGATGTATAGATATAGAAACAATAAAATCTAATTAGCCAACATAGGCTGAAATGCAATTCTCTGTTCCATTCTTATATGCATTCTTTTAAAACTAGAAATTAGTTTTACTAGAAATTCTAACAACTGCAAATGTTTCACTTAAAAGATTCACTAGCAAATGAAATGGTAAAGTCAAATCCATTTTGCCATATATCTTTGGTACATCTCCAAGACTTTAAAATGTTATTTAGTGTTTGATATCAGCTTTTGGAATTTTTTTTCCTTATCCTAAAGACCTCCAAAAAGCTACAAACACTTATGAGTACATAAGATTTGCTCTTGTGGAAATTTTCCTAACCTTTTGGAAAAACTACATTTTTTTTGCAAAGACAAAAAAATAGTATGATTTTAAAGAACAAGTCATAGAATAATAAACATATCAAGATGTGAGTAATTTTTCACAATACTACCTTCTCTGTATAAAAAATATGAATCTTTAAAAACCTATTCACCTCCTAGAAGATGAAGCTCAATAACCCCGTAATGTTGATTCAGTTCTGGGCTCCACAATAAAGAAGAGACATGGAGCTCCTGGAGCAGATCAGCAGAGAGCAACTAAATTGATCAAGGGTCTGGGGAATCTCTCATATGAGGAAAGGTTGAGGGAGCTGGGCCTGTTCAGCATCAAGAAGAGAGGACTGAGAGAGGACCTCATCAATGTGTATAAGTATCTAAAGGGTGTGTACCAAGAGGAAGGAACCAGGCTCTTCTCGGTAGTGCCAACCAATAGGACAAGAGACAATGGGCAGAAAGTGATGCACAGAAAGTTCCTCTGGAACACAAGGAAGAACTTCTTTAATGTGGAGTGATCACACCAGAACAGAGAGCCCAGAGTGACTGTGGAGTCTCCCTCACTGGAGATATTCACAAACCATCTGGATGCATTCTAGTGCCGTGTGCTCCAGGATGACCTTGCTTGAGCACAGAGGTTGGACCTCATGACCCACTGTGGTTGCTTTCAACCGGACTGATTCTGTGATTCTGTGATTCTCACTTGTGGAAAGTCAAAAGTGTAACTTAAAAATTTTCTTATTTTCCATTTTTTGATAACACTTGGAAAGATTAAATTTCTTATTTATGTGTTGGGGCTTTCAGTTATTTGTTTTGTTGGGGTGTTTTTAGAGGGGTTTTTAGTTTTGTTTGTTTTTATTTTCTTCTCAATGAAACCGGAGATACCAACACATTTATTTCAGGATTCTAATCCTCCTTCTCTCACAAAATTTGCTGCATTTCCCAAGTCTTGCGTAATGCAACAAATACTACTGCTTTATTAGAACTCCTGTTGAAAAATGGCAGTTTTCCTCAACATCTGGGATGTGTTTGTTGTAGCAATCGTAATGTGAGTGCGATGCTGGTTTTTAAAGTAGTTAATGTATTTTTATTATAGTATGAAGGAGAAAAAAATCCAGACAGGCTTACCATAGACTTAATTTGAAGTTTCTCTTGTTTTCAATATGCTAGCAGACAGGACCGCCACCATATATAGTGTTGTGACTTTGTTTTTAACTTGTGACTCACTTCGTAAAAGGATAAAAATGGCTGGCAAAAACATCTGTGAACAATCTATGCCAAAGTACTGTGGATCAAACTTTTCCAAACATTGTTGTTACTGCTATAAGAAGAAGGCCAAATAGAAGTAGAAACTCAAACAAGTAAAACCCAATAAAGAAAAAAAATAGAAAAGAAAACAAAACATAGGTGGGAAGACTGGTGTTCTTTTTGAAGTCCTTGGACACTTTTTTAATTCCATATTTAACCTGATGCTACTGAGTTATTAGAATTTTAGGTACCATTGAGGGTAAGCACAGGATTCTGCAGGAACAGTGTCAAGGCTCGTACATATAATATCTTCATTAGCTCGTCTGCCCTGATAAAAAATAAGGTTTACATAATGACATGCATAACAAATTCTCTACTGCTCTGTTCTGACTCTGACCAGGACAGTTAATCTTCTACATAGCAGGTCATATATTACCATGTTTTGGATTTATAGCTAAAACAGCACTGCAATGTTTGTGGTTTTGCCAAACGGCACCAGCACAACTTCAAAACTTTCTGTTTTTGTTTTACCATTCTGCTTTCCCCTTCATGCAACCCCAAGCAAGTAGGCTGGGGGTGGCCAAGAACCTGTGAGGGATTAGAGATGAAATAACTGGTTCAGATTTTCCAATGGAGTTTCCATATCATATACACTCAGCAATAAAAAAAATGGGTGTAGGGGAAGAAGAGGGAGAACAGGGCCCAGTGTTGGGCAGGAGTGTGCGTCTTCCAAGGTGGTCATTGCTCAAAGGCTGGTTGGGCATTAGTCTGCTTGTGGGAGGCAGTTGCCTCTGGATCACTTTTTTTTTGTCTTTCGTTCCCTTATTAAACTATCTTTATCTTGACCCATTACTTTTCTCTTTTGAACTTCCTGTTCTCCTCCTCATTTCACTGAGGGCAGGAGAATGCAAAGCAGCTGTGAGAGTGTTTAGTTGCTGGCTGACTACTACAACACTGAGTAATTTCAACCAAATATGATACACCCTATATCAGAAGAGGTTCCTACAATTTCTGTACAAAGACCTTGCTAATACCTCTATTGACAGAGGGACTGCAGAACGAACTCTTTTCTTTTGAGCAGTCAAAAAATCTGCATAGTACCACAGGTGCATGACCCAGACTACGGGAAACCAAACTTCCTTTATCTCTTTTCTGACACCACAAGCTGTGTGTTTGCAGTAATTTCTTCACCTATACAATTTATCATCCAGAACAGCTGTAGGGCTGCAGATGGGTTGAGAGGAGCTTCAGAGGAATTGTTTTAGGTTCAACAGGTTCCATAGTACGAGGTCCATTACTCTGCACGTTAAACTTGGGATGCTCAGAAATAATGTGATTGCTATTTGATATCAGAGCTTTATCTGAGGGCAGAGACACTCATAGATACCCATTTCTCCACTCTGTCCAAACTACAAAGACAGATTTACGTGGTAACTCAAGTTGAAAACATCTTTCAAGTTCCTCTGCAGTAATACAGTATTACTTGCATCTGCAAATGCAGCCTGAGTAGACCTAGATACACCTAGATTTATCTGTTCTCAGCTGTGTCATACGATGCTTTCCTATTGAAATGCACTTTCATTTGAAATGGATGTGTTGGGCTTACTCAGATATGATGATGTATTTTATTAAGTCCTCTAAAGAGATCAGAAGAGAAGAGTGAAAAAGCACTGATCAAGAAATATAGTCTGTGAAAAGTAATAATGACAAAAGAACAACATAGAAATCAGCAAAATGTTACAGACTATGGCTCCATCTCTTCACCTTGTAGCATAGAAGCTAGAGGCACACAGACAGTGAAAAGCCAAAGTCCTTTCTTTGCTATCATTCCTCAGTTAACAGATGACCTGCGTTTAATTGTCAGTGTATGCATCCATACTGAAGGTAACAAATACGAAATATATCTTTTTGACAACAAAGAAAAAACAACAGCAAAAAATCTAACAAAAAAATCCCATAAAAATGCTTTGAAGGAAACTATTTCACAAGGAATTTTTTACTGTTATGCATAATGACAGACATCTTATTATGATTTGCTAAATAGATATGTATATATTACTGGATAGTTCTTGAAAATCATATAGCATGTGCTAGAGGAAAGGGCAAATAAACCAGAGTACATTATGAATAATATGTTGTAAGTGTCTATAGAGACTGAGTTCAGAGCTCAGTCAGCTTGGAAAGCTTTGGTTTTGGGGTAGAATTGTTAGCCAGTAAAAGAAGGAGCAATATAACAAGAATTTTCTCATATCTCTTTGTTCTAAGGTTTACATTAGCTACAAGTGTTAGATTTTATAGGAAAAAAGATATATTCCTGTCACTGCATCATATTTTGCTGGGATACAGGGGTTGTTAATAATGTGAAAGTATTTTATATCTTCAGAATAAAATCAGTAAAATGAAAAGAACACATGGTAAAAGTCGATAGAGGTAATAGAGCTGCTGATTTGCCTCAATATGTCTTTGCTGAATGGAACAGGATGCATGCTGCTTTGAGTATTTCATTCAATTTACTGAAATCATTGAAGTCTTGTACAACAACATGTAAGAATTTAATAAAGTCACTCTGTAACCTGTTCTTTAACTTGTAAATGGATACAGGGTGCAAGAGATCTGAAAAGACAGCAGATATGAGAGCTGCCTAGGGCACATCTAAGAGGTTCAGTCATTTCTTATGTATCTCATAGAATGCTACTCATTTTGAAAAAAAATAGAAATAAACCCAATATCAACCTTTCTGTAGCATCCCTAAATAGACCAAAACTAAGTGCAGAATATGTGACCAATTTATAAAACAAAATTTTCATTAGTAGAAGCAACTTTTAAAAAAAGTTACTAATGTCAAGGTCCAGTACGGGACTTGGGACATTGAAAATTGCAATCTAGAAATTCCTACTCAGCTTCCACTGAACCTTTAATGATGTTTAGACTACATCCTTGTCCCAGTATTTGACTGTCCAGTATCGTTGGGACTTGCACTTCTGCACCTGCTCAACTGCCCTGGTTTAGCTAATTAAGTACCTAAGTATCAGGTTTGGCTTTCTCAGTAAGTGAAAGCTGAGGATCTACTAATTTCTTTTCTTAATTTAGTGTTCAAGAGAAGGTGATGCTGTTGTTGAGTTCTCTCCATATTTTATTTTGTTCCAACACAAATCAAAGAGAATTTTAAAACACAGAAAATGTAAAAAATAAGTTGATAAAATATGTCAAATACATAACATCTTGACATTTTAAAAATACATATATGGATCCTTCTATTCAGAAGTGAATTTTGGCCTATAGACAGAAACAGAGATCTGAACACTTATGTTATTTGAGAAGAAATACACAGAAGAAATATACTCTAAATGTTTTTTGCCTTTACAGATTTTGAAAATTATTCTGCTGTAAGTGTATTTTGCTATAAGAATGTGCTAAATCACAGTATTATTCTAATGCTTTTCTAATTTCATGAGACCTTTCTATAGTTAGAAATAATACAGATTATTTCACTACAGAAATTGTCTTCCTTAGATGAATTGTACTTTCTAATAGTCTCTAGTAATAAGTAAATTCATCTTTCATTTTTTAATCTCAGTAAGAATAAGTAATTTCAAGACAAACATTAAGTAACTGATGAATCCCAGTGTTATTCATTAATCCATGACATGTCTAATCATTAAAATATCAAATGCTAGAGAATTCTTCTTTTACTACGTTATCCTCAAAAAATAAATATTTTTTTTTCATTACATGAATTCAGTGTAGATTCTTGTACAAATAATTATTCAAAAACTTGCAGCTGCAAGTACCTTCTTTTAATGAGGGCAAATAAATTGATATCCAGTCTTCCAGTAGCCCAACACTGTCAGAAGAAAGTAGAAGAACCATCTCCCTCAAAAGTCCAAATTAAATTAGACAACCAGCATGCTTTGTATGGCCACAGGACTTGGCAAAAGGAGAGCCTTAGAGAGAGAAAACATAAACATTCCTATATTATCATATGTGTATAGAATTGACAAACAAATGAAGTCTGACAAAGTTTAGAAATAATGAAATTGGAATAAAAGGGTTAAACATTCTCATGTAACTGGGTGCAGAGCCAGGGCAATGTTGTGATACAATAGAATTATAAATTAGGTGTTTGTTCTAAGCTTATTCTAGCACAGAAAAGGGAACTGAACACTATGTACTAAACAGCTAATGCTGACTAAGATGATTGGTAAGTATGTCAAGAAAAATGTATAACTAGTAACTAACGCAGCCTGGCTAGGGACACAGGGAAGTTCACTCAGGGTCCGACACATGTTTTTGGGTGGAAAGGAGTGAACCAGTTTATTTAAATGGCTCCCCCTTTTATAGGGGAGCTGGGAGAACTTTCCAGAGTATGGTAAACAAAGAGAGGAGCTGTGGAAAGGAGGAACAACGATTGGGTACAGAGCAGAGCATAAAGGAGAGGGATAACAATAGAATATGCATGAGAAGGGAGTGGAACTCTTGTAGGAACGAACCGTTACAACATAGGGATAGGGACAAAGCATTATTAAAAAACATTAAACAGCCATAAACTTGTAATTTCTCTCCATTCAACAGTCTCAGTTAAGCAAGTCCATTATTTCAAATCCATTCCTCTTCTTCCGTGACTTCTTTCAATGCCACAGTCCAGCGCTAGTAGTCTTTTCCCTCTTGTTCTTCGGAGTCCTCATCCACAAGTAAGTTACATTTTCAGTGTATATCAGATGTCCTTGACAAAGGCACATGAATTTTCAAGTGAGGGGTTTACTTCCCACACATACAGAGAAGGAGAGAGAGAGAGAGAGAGAGAGAAGGAGAGAGAGAGAGAGAGAGAAAGAGAGAAAAAGGCAAACCAAAATCTCCTCTTCATTCAGGGCAGGATGTTGTCTCCAAAGGGTAGTTCCAAGAATGCAGACATGTATAAGAAAGAACCATAAATTAGCAGGCAGAAAGAATGGCATATAAAAGGGCTATTAAATGATTTTGTGATAGCTAACTTCTCAATAGAGTTGAGCGAAACCAAAAGCCCTGTGAAAGCATTCATGCACAGAGAATATGTATATTTGAGAGAGTTTTAGGTTGGGGGTGGGAGGTGAAAGGGACATTAATTAGAGATTGTTGCTGGGCAAAATATATGAAGTAAATTCCCCTCTGATGAGGTGTTTCAATGTACAGTCAAAAAGTTCACTCAACTCAAAGACATTGCTACAGTCCCTTCACTACTGCATAAACATGTATTAGTCATGCCACTGAAGCTGTTATATTTCCTGCAGGTTTTAACAGAAGGATAAGAAATCATTACAGAAGCAAGGAGAAAGAGAAGGTGAAAAAAGATGGAAACACATTAAGACACCAGAATGTAGTTTCCTCTCTCCTGAGTCTCTTATACATATATCTAAAGTAAATGTAGTCTCTCAGCAAAGCCAGTGATCCTATCTCTAGTTTTCAGTAGCCCATTGCAGTCCCAGAGGCACACAAAAAGTTAGTGCTCATTGTTGTTATCTTTTCTTACCTAAAGAAAACACAGCATTGATGAGTAAGAAGAAAAACACTGTGCCTGTCTGATAAGACAGCATCCTTTCCAGTATTCTGTGTCTGTAAAGTGCAAATGAACACACTGGAGAAAGAAAAATTGAAAGTCTCAGTTTTGGGGTAAATTCTTCGAAATTCTGAATATAGAGAATTTGAGGTAGGATCAGCAAAAGCCTAAAGATGCAAGTTTTTGGAAAATCATATCTAGAATATCCAAAGGAAAAAGCAACCTAAATCAGCAGTACATACTGGAAATTCTTAGTATCTTCATTCAATATTCACAAGGCAAAAGTAAAGACAGAGACACACTGGGCCAGCAGTAGGTTCGAAACTAGGATTTGTGTTTACTGACAAGAGCTCTATGGTCTACTCCTTCAAACAGAACCTCTAACTTTAGGCACAAAGGATTAAAAAGCAGTAGTAAGAATGATTTACAAACGTAGCTGCATTTGTTGATATGACTCAGGGTGAGCTACATTACTCTTATTTTTATTTTCTACTCCTGTAAATTTTCATGGAGTTCAAAAGCAAATACAATCTAAAGTTTTTTTAAAAGCATGTGAAAAAAAGAGAGAGTAGTCTTGTTGAAGGAAAAGATATGCCTTTCTTTTTCTGTTATTCACTTTGGCTATATTCACATTTATTTCTCAATGAACTGTTTGCTGAAACCCCTGCATTGGTGAGACATAATGAAACACGGTCTTATAACTCTAATTTAGGTAACCAGGTTATATATATCCTCTTCTTAACTACATGGAAAGCACTTATCATTTACAATGATGGTGTAAGTGTATGTGAATGATGAACTGCAAAGATACTTTAAAAACTCACATAAGGACCAATAATAACTTGATTTTCTGAAGCATTGAAGGGAGCAGAAACACTTGTTTAAATTCTCCATGCTATTTACTTCAGATGAAGGTGGCACAGTAGGTGACTTTGCTGTCATTGTAGTTTGTGATGAGTTAATGAAATGAATTCAGTGACCCATAAGATCATGCTGAACTCTCAAAGTACAACTAAAATGATTATTATATTGCACATTCTATACTGATATGTTAGAATAAAAAACCCCTGCAACTCTGTAACCTGCATGCTTTCCTGCAGAAAATCAATGTAATAAAATTATGCCTACCTCTACAACAGGGTTTTTAAAGTTTAGTTTTTGAAACTTCCTTATAAATTAGTACTGAAAATAATATTTGTGTGTTAGTCTATGCAGACACTTAAATTCCAACACTTAATAGAAGATGATGAGAGAGATATTTTGGTATGTTGTGATGGGTTGACTTTGGCAAGAGGCCAGATGCCCACACAGTCTCTATCACTCCCCTTCCCAGTGGTCAAGGGGAGTGAGTAGGATGGAAAACAACTCATGAGTTGGGATAAGAGAGTTTGTTGAAGCAAAACTAAAGCAAAAACTTGCACACACAAAAGCAAAGCAAAAAGTAACACAGTTTATTCTCTACTTCCCATGAACAGCGATGATTGGCCACTTCCAAAAAGCAGGGCTTCAGCACGTGTGACAGTTCCTCAGCAGGCAGCCATTGGAGACAAGGAATGCCTGCCTTCCTGCTCCTTGCCTTAGCTTTTATATCTGAGCTGATGTCATATGGTATGGAATATCCCTTTAGTCAGTTTGGGTCAGCTGGCCTACTTGTGTCATTATGTGCTGATGCTGTGCTCAGCAGTAGCCAAAACACTGGTGTGTTATCAACACCCTTCTAGCTACCAATGCAGAGCACAGCACTGTGAGAGCTGTTATGGGGAAATGAACTCCACCTCAGCCAGAACTAATACCTATGCATATTAATTTTATTTATATAAACTCTCTATATATCTAATATATATACATATCAGTATACAGAGAGTATACATATACTAAACTCTGTGTGGAGATAGGAATACAAGATTGCCAGGATTTGGACAGAAGATCATCTGCAGACTAAGACTTTTGCAGCTAGGGGCTGCAACTTGGTTATTCCTATTTACTTTATTTGTACATACTGTATTTATTTAATTATAGGTATTTTACAGAATTAAGCATCTCAGTATTACATTGTTCAACAATAACTCATTACTTTGCTGTCGGTGCAAAGTAGAACACGCTAAATACATTAAAATAGTTCCTGAAATGCCTCTAACTACTGATTTAAGAAAAGAAGTAAACAATTAGATCATCCTATACACATGTAATTTGTCATGGTATATTGAACACAGCAAGCTATACCATACATGAGTATGCACAGAAAATTTAAATATAAATCAAAAAAGTTTCAATTGACACAAGAGTCTTTCTCTTCAACTTGATTGGTTTTAATCACATTGGATCTGGAACACCACGTTGTATAAAAATATAACCTTTTCTCCCTCTGGCTACTAATAAAATAACTTCTTGGTAAGATATTCCTTTATTAATAATAACAATGACAATTATTTTATTTATTTTGGGTCTTTGCTCCAGAATATGCTGGTAGAATGGGCACAAAGTTTTTCAAAAGCCAATAAGGCATCTCATTGTTTAATAAGCTTTTCTGCAAATATACTCCTTTCAGCAGCAGAACAAATAAAGCAACAATGAGGAACTGTATGTTTATTTTCTTTGATCTTTAGGGATTAGCATGTTTAGGTACACTGAAGAATTTCTCTTGATTTTTTTCCTTGTCCACAAAGAATGGGAAAAATATTACCTCACTTCTGTCTTATAGAATTTGAGATATTATTTAGAAGGAACAGTGTTACAGAGGTTCATCATTTTGAACTTAACTGCAATGCTTTCAGCTATTCCGGTTATAATTTCTGACAGCAGAAAATCTATGGTCCTTTTATTTTATTTTTGGTTTTGCCAAGCTCAACTTACTCTCACACTTGTTCCTCTAGTGACTCTGCTTTAAACTGCCTTTATGTGTGAATGCCTCATTACTATCCAAGACCCAAGCTTCAATCTGGCATCTTTTGGGACAGATCAGTTAGCTGTTTGGAGCCCTCAAGAGTTCTGAAAGCCATGGAAAAGCCAGATATTGGGATGCCCAAGCAACAGTTTCTTCTGAAAGTAAAAATCAAGTACTCAATGTCTGGAAGTACAAAGGAAGAGTTTCTGTGGGCAGCCTGCTCTAACATCTACTCATAAACATCTGGTGTTTACCACCAAGGCAGAAAGAATTACAGATCAGATGGAATATAGGGTCTGATCTATGTCTACTCCTGAATGACATGCCCTGAGCCATCAACAGAAAAGAGGTCAGACCCACACAAGTGAACACCATATTCAGAGAAGCATGTTTACATCCACTGCTTTTGAATCTATCTACATTCAACATTTTCCAGCGGGATGTATCTACCTGTGTATGACATTATGCTGATCCTTCATTTCCACTTTTTATAAAGTTATATTTCATTACAAAAGAAGCAGCTAAATCAAACACTGTGAATGTAGATAGTGACAACCTTAACGAAGAAGTAGAGATATCTAAAATTTTTCTTCCCCCAAAAGCACATGACATGTAAAGTTATAAGACTATCAGGCTTAAGGGACATTGCCTGTCAATAGAATAGTCATACTACAGACAGCTGGTTGGAAATCTGGGAAACTTCATCATCAAATACTGATAAAATTAATAAAAAATTTAACATCCTATAATAATGGGCTATGACATCAATCTCAGGACTACCACTACAAATTTGAAAGAAACTCTTACAGTGAACGCAAATTAAAGTTATAAAGAAAAGCAAGGTTCCAAATCAAGACCTTAGTGTTTTGTCACCAAGACCTCACAGCCAAAATTTCAATGTCTTAATTATCAAAAGCTAGAATCTGTACCATGGTAATAAAACTTTCACATTTTTGGTGTTATCAAGAAGGCATATACTAAAAAGGAGTTATTTTTTCTTCAGGTGACTTTAAGGATCCACACTTGACACTGAATAAACTTACATTTCTGATGAATTCTCCTGCAGCAAAACCTTAAGGATCCTTATGGTGCCTGAATTCAGTTTAAAAGCTTTTTTCAGTCACTCAGACTATGTTTCTAGAAATCACACTTAACTACCATGGATTTGGTAATTAGTAGACAGGTAAAGCATTTAGGTAGCATTATTTATTTCTAATACAATTTCGTGTTTTCTTTAAGGTTTATTTCTTCCTGTTGTTGTTGTTGTTTGGCCTTTCTTTTGTTAATTTTTTGTATTATTGCATTTTATTATTCCTCCTTATTTTATTGTTTGTTTGTTTGTATCCCTATGTACAAGAGTCAGCAGGCAGAATCTGATACACAGGAAGTTCCACCTGAATTTGAGGAAGAACATCTTTATTGTGCAGGTGACTGAGCAGTGGAACATATTGCCCAGAGAGGTTGTGGAGACTCCCTCACTGGACATATTCAAGAACTGTCTGGATGCACTACTGAGCAATGTGCTCTAGGATGACACTTCTTGAGCAGGGAAGTTGGACCAGGTGAACCTAGTGATGGTCCCTTCCAACCTTAACCATTCTGTGATTCTGTACCTAAATTCTTGAAAATCCTTCTCTATTCATGTCTTATTGTTTGCTAATGACCTAAAATCCACATATAGCACTGTGCTTAAGTATCTGATGTTACACTGGCATTATTATCTACATACCTCTCCCCACTGATCTAAACTCATGTATGTATACTCTATCTGTAATTCCTAGACCCGTCAGGAAATGCAGGAGGCCAAGGAGGGAGGATTTGTCTTGATCTCTGTATCAGACTACATAGATTTTATGGATATGACTAAACAGGTTTGACTCAAAAGTTGCCATCTCTTATTCTTGTTGGCCTTGCACCTTCTTGTTCCTGCTCCCATTTGCAAACTCTGTCCTGTACCAAGACATTTCAGGCTGACTTACTCTTGATTTCTTTTCACAAAACTATTCACATAGTGGGCTATAAAGCAGATGCTCTCAAATCAGTAACTTTTTGGTATACATGTCTGAAGCAGAAGACTGGGAGCAGATTAAAGAAATGGAATCTTACATGTGAGCGCTAGTGAAGATCAAGCCAGTGGTGGATAAAGTGGCTGAGGAGCCAAAGGGGATGGGATCATGTGTCTCTAAATGTGAGATTATGGGGAAACTAACTAGAGATCAGGGAAATCTTGGCCAGCTTTAGGGGTTGTGCATGTGAGTATGATCATGAGTGAGAGGTATGTAATAGTAATTGGAGTGGGATTATGGCCTTGAGTCTTCTATGTTCATTTTGAGAGCAAAAGGGGAGTCTGGTATCCATGGCCACTGCTGGGCAGATCAGGTATCTGATCATGGCTGCTGGAAGGATCCATGTTGTCATTGCATGTATTTATAGCCTTACTATGCATCTCCACCTTGCTCAGCTAGATGGGGGAGCAGGATGAGGCCATTGGTTCTGCCTGTGTTCATGTGAATACTCTGTGTGTCTTGTCTGTCTCTATCAACCTGTATGGATGGCCATGTATATTTGTGTGTATGTGTTCCTGTATGCATGTGCCTACTGGGAATTCTTGCTCAGCCTCACTGCTGATTGGACCTGGGACATGGAGCTCCATCAGTTTCACTTCACTCAGCTTGTCAGTGCTGACACAGCATATTTTCCCCTAACAGGTACTAGGCTAGAGAATACATAAGAAAATCCATGGATGATTCACAGATGAGACCAGTGTTTTAGAGGTCTCAGATTCTGCAGAGTGTAAGTACAAGGAATAAATTACACACTGCTGATTTAGTTTATTTGCTCTCACTGAAATATTTGAAACTGAGTCCCCCATCCACCAGCTTTTCTGTTTGCCATCAATGTACAGAATATGGAACTTCAGCTGCAAGGCAGAACATTTATACTTGTTCTTTAAACCTTATGCTGATTTTTGAATCATGATTATGGAGAGAGAGAACATGCTGAAAAGCAGTAGCATTTGGCTGAACTTCACTGAAATACCCTGGAAAAGGACAGACTGCCAGCAGGCAAATGCTGAGTGAATTCTTTGATCATAAAACCTATCTGGTGCCAGACAATCCTTTTGATAATATATGAGCCATGAAGAAACAAAGCATTAAGAACAACACAGCACCCAACCAGGTTGCAGGGGAGGATTCAAGATTAACTTTTGTTTTCTCCTCAGGTAACACATCTCATAATGTCATCCATGGAAGCTCAGTGTAGCATGAATAGAAAAGAACTCTCCTGACACGGCTTTCTGACTGTTTTAGCCTGTAAAGTTTTCTTATAACTTTGAGTCTTCTTCCAGGGAGCTCTTACTGACCCTGGACTGTCCCTATCTTGAATTTTCGTTCTTAAACCAAATCATCAGAGCAGAAAGCTCACAGACTTTACATTGCCAAAAGTATTCACAGTCACATTCAGTACCTGTGGGAAGAGAAAGAAAAACTTTGCGAATTTCAAAGGATGGAGTGTTTTAAGCACAGGTAAAAGGAACACTAACCTTCTTAGTGACAATTTGTCTATCAGACTGCCTTTCTTTTATGGTAGCTCAGTGCTGATAGCTGGGTTGGGCTGTCTGGAAATGGTTTAGTGTGCCCTGTCTTGTTTTTTTTAAAAAGAACTTGAAACAAATTTGAATGATTCAGAGCTTGCAACTGTCTCCAAGAATTGTTCTCATACTTCAAAATAATACAGAAAATGTTGGAGGCAAAAATATTTTTAATATTCTTAGAAGAACAAACAGAAGAGTCATAATGTAAAAAGTAACAATGTTCTTTTGCCAGACAAGGACTACTCTGTAGTACCACTAAGCCAAATGGGCAGAAGACAGATTGTTAAGCACAGAGAATGACAGTCACTTAATTCAATAACTTGGTTTGCTGGCAGAACTTGATCCCTATATTTCAAAGTGACTGAAAAAATGACAATTTCAGGAGATAGGTTCTATGAAAAGATATCATAGAAATCTCTGTCTCAAAATTGCAGATATAATGCTGAAAAAATAAACCTCTTTTCAGAAGTTATGGTTAAGTGGACAAAAAATTTCAGAAATAACAACAACTGTATTTAATGTCTGCGTTAAGTAGATGATGATGCAGAACTTGGCGTAAAGATCATGAAGAGAATTTGTGGGAGTTTAACCCCCCAAAAAATCCAGCTTTCAAGCTTCTCCACAATTTGCCTCAATGTACGAGAGAGAAGGTTTCAGACAGGTACAACTCAGCATGGAGGAATTGTATCAAAATTTATTACTAACACAATAAATACTAAAGAAACTAAAAAGCGAACAAACACACAGTAATACAATCTCTACCACCCCTAGGGGTCTTCCCACATCAGTTCAGAAGAAAAACCCTCCAGGGCGATAGTTAAAGTCTCTCTCTCATTGGGGTATCAGGGAAGGGGTTTTTTGCTCCCCCACCAGCTCCTTGACTTCTGCTGAGGTCTTCTCCTGGGCTACAAGGGAACACTTGTTTTACCAGGTCTTCATCACAAGGTCCAGAGAGTCAGCTTTGAGTCTTTTCTCCCTGGTTCGTGAAGGTTCCTCCCAGAGAGTAAGATGCTCAGTTTTCCTCTCCAGGTTGCAGGATTTCTGGGTCTTGCTCATTTTTTATACCCCAAATAGTTTTCACCAAAAGTCCTTACCCAGAAAAAGCCTGCTCAGTTTGGCTTCTCTCTTTTACAGTTGCTGCAGCTTCTCAGCTTCCACATGTCACGGGTAGGCATTTGTCCCCTCCTGCATTCCTCCTTTAGTTTTTGGCTGCCCCCACCCAAACCTCGCGTAGAGCCTCCTCCAAGCCCTTCGGCCTGTCTCTCCGTTGCTCAGCCTCAGTTCAAGGTCATTACCTCTCCCCCGCCATTATAGGAGAATAGAGGGTAGCAGCAAGACTGCTTTGGTCTTTCTCCTCTACCTCAAGGTCTTCCAGCTCTGCACGATTGCAGTTGTTTCTCCGGTTCCAGACCACCCCTTGGCCCGTCTCTGGCTCAGCTCCAAATGCCGTACCTGCCTACTGGGGGCTAGCTCCAACTCCCTGGATGGCCTCTTAAATCCATGTCACTGCCTCTCCTAAGCAGTGGTGGGGGGAAGGCACCCTAGCCTTAACCACAGCACTTGGTTCAGTTTTAATACTGTCCTGGGCTCCACGCAGTCCAGCCATCGGGGGAAAGAGGGCATGGCCCCCTCAAGGGACCCACAGGCCTCTCTTCTCTCACCTCATGGCTCCGAATCTCTCTCTCTCTCACACTGCCAACAACTTCCTTCTGGCTGTTGTAATACCCTAATTTCACAGTGGTGAAAAACAGCTCCAATTGGCCCCTCACCGGAAACTCATCTGGGACCAAGAACTTCCAGCCCCCCCTCCGGGAGGGCAACTCAAACCACCACAGTATGTTATAAGCTAGAAGTATGAGACCTAAAAATTAAAAGGTTAAGGTAGAGATATAGCAAACTAAATGCAATAAGCTATATTACAGTCTAATATACACATTATTATGTAACTATTTTAGAGATAATACTTTTTCTAAAGGGCTCTAATCATAAAATGAAAAATTCTACTATATTCCAAGATACAAAGAGTGTAAGTAGGAAGTCAGCAAGCACCAGTATGTTGTCTCTAACAAGCTGAATTTTTTGTTGAAGAAAACTTGTTTTATCTTCAGAGAATTATCTTGCAAAGAGGACGATAAACATTTGTTGCAACAGTGAAAGACTGAAATGGTCCCTTTAACTGATGTCATGACAGTTCTAATGGAAGAGTTTAACTTTTTGAACGATTTTATATAGCAATTTTTCAAGGACAAGTTTTGTCAACAGAAGTCAAATTTTTCATGAAAATACTGCTTCATTCAATATATCAATCAGACGAAAGCTTGCAGCTAGGCTGAAAAAAATTCAGGAGGCTGAAAGTTTAAGACAAAATAAAATATTAGAGCTTAAAAAAAGTTAATAATGCAGACAGAGACAGGTGATAACACCAATTCAAGCCATTCAAGTTCAATTAAGGAATCTATTTTATATACCTTTTTTAAAATTATTGTTTTGCAATGCCCAATATTCAATCCAGATCTTGCAAGAAAGACTGCTGTTTGATTTAAAGTATAGGGAAATGTTTGTAGGTCCACCAAACGCAAGCAAAATATATGTCCATGAGATGTTTTGGGCTATAGTTCCAATTTCAGCTACGATCAACTGATTACTGAGCTTCATCTTCTTCAAGCTAACTGTCATATTACAGAAAGATCACTTAATTCCATTCAGAAATATCTCTGTTTATTCACCCAAACTGAATGTTAGCTTTTTTTTTTGAATCCATAAAATTGATAGAAATTTTTTTAAAGGTACTGGCAGCATATGCTGTAAGAGAAAGTATTTCAGTGCTCTCTGCCATATTAAAATGTAGCTTTGATCCACTGTGAGAATCCTGACTTCCATGGTATGTAATTTTATTCTTACAAAGTATTGTACTAGCCTGGTCATTACAGATGTTGTAAAAGGGCTCACTTTTCAGCAAAAAGAGGTGAAAATTGCTTTTTGGAATTTGACTGCAGTTGTAAAAAATTTTTTGTACTTATTTTAAGAATCACAGTCTTACTACATTTTATTGTTTTGTTTTCATTTTGTTTTGTAATGTGACCACATTTTGAAGTGAAATAAACTACTTTTCATCCCAGAATTTAGGTTTTTAATTTATTAGTGCAGCTGCTACTCTGGTGTGGGGGAACTGAAAATAATGGAAGACTGCAGGAGAAAAGTCAATGAAAAATCTTTTGAGATTGCAGTCATTGCTATTTGAAAATTACACTTTGTGTCTCAAAATACACTGGTCCCTGGTGGAATCTACATATTTTAATTAGCAATCTCTTTTCATCAATCCAGCCTAAATCTACACTGACCTGAATTTAAGGGGTACATCTCACACAATACCTCTGGGAGAGTGGATGACAAATATCATTGCAAACTCTATTTTTCTAATTATTTGTAATAACTGTATTAAAGACTGACCAACCATCCAAGCAAATAAAAACAAACAATAAAGCAACACTATAGAGAAAAAAATTTTGTTCCTTATTTACATATTATCAAGTCTCTTAAGACCAAACAGGGTAACCTGAAAAAAATCAATATTGAAGTCATAGGGCAATCTTACCTTCAGGTAAATAGACCATGTAAATAAAAAAGAGAAGGAGAAAAAAGGATAAGGTGAAAGTAATTCCATTGCTGAGAGGGTTTCTCTACTGTTCTTTCCCTTCTCTCTTCCAAGTCTTGATATTTAACATTCTGGTGCCAAAATACCCAATTACAAATAGGAACCTGTCCAATAAGCAAACCACAGTTACAGGGAGTTCTGTTACCAATGTCATAGTTATATAGAACTTTGTGATTGCTTTAAAGACTACGATGTGTTAGCTTACCCACTAATTACAAAGTGCTCACCTGAGGTCTGGAGAAAAGTCACCAGTTACAATCTGTGCGGGGTAATTGAAGATTATCAGAATTACAGACTCGCTTTGGAGAAAGAAGGGACTTAAACTGTTTTGTACTCTTCAGTTTTGCAAACATAAAATAATAAATAATAATAAAATAAAAGTGAATATGATAGATGACTCTGGAATCATAAGAAGTCATGGATACAATGAATAAGAATGAATATTCCCTATTTTCCATAGTGTAAAAACAATGAAATGCCAAACTTAATACATAGGGTTATAGTGTGGAAAGGGGAATAAAGTGGGGACAGAATTAGTTTTACGTATACATGAAAAAGGGAAAAATTTTGAACAATTTTTTCTAGAGCAATATTTGGATTGTTTCTCATTTTGTATTAAGATTTCAAAATGTTCTGTCATCTTTTAAATATTAGATTCAATAAAACCTTACATATATAAAGTAGTTTTTCTGTAGCTATGTCACATTTCTCTGTAGAAGTTGACTCTGTTATGGAAGTCTTAGACAACTGTGAAGAGCACACACAGAGAGAAAAATATTCAGTCAATTCACCTTGATTAAGGTACAACATTTAGATTGAAATTCACAGTGTTCAACCCCCCACGATATGAGAGCATTTGGTGTTGTTTGTATCTGTTTATGTAGGTGAAAATCTGTTTATACAACAGAATTATGAACAGTGTGAGACTGTTTACATGTAAGGTTGTGTTTTGGAATCATTTCTACTCAAGAGCTGAATAAAGTAGAAGAGCAATATATTATGAATCTTTGGTAAGCAGTTAATGCAGCTGCTTATTCTATAATGAGAAAAAAAAAATGCCAGATAAGCTCTATTTAAAGTTTTTTACTTGAGGAGGTCAATATATTATTCTGTACTTTCATAGAGTGATGATCCAACAAAATTTCAGCAATCTTGGCATAAATTATATTATACAAAATTCACATAAATTACTATTAATATATTTGCTGAGTTACTTGCAATTTGTCAAAAGTTATTTCCACTTAGACTTTAAATACTGTGCAAAAGAGATCTGATGAAAGCAGTCATTTAGTCTCTATATGAGAGTGAGTAAATGTCAATTACCTTTTCTTTCTACAGCTGCATAATCAGAGATTTTCTGTTAAAAGAATGTTTCCTTTTCAACCTCTCCTTGTTGCTCATATGAATGAAACAATTATTTTTCATTTTTCATTGAAACATAGTCCTATACATTATTTTTACGAATTTTATGATGTTAAAAATTATGCAGTAAATTCCTCTGAAAATCCTTGAATTGAATACTAAATTATGCAATAATTCTGCAAGCAGGAAAGAAAATCTACATGTGTTATTGAGTCATGATAAGTACATGAGAAACAGAGAAAGAGCTATTAAAGGTACTAGATATTTAGAGGGGAAGAAGGTAAGAAAAGGAATATAAAAGTAGAAAAGAAGAAATTAGAGTAAAAGTATTCATACATAACTTACAGAAAAGACTAAGATGTGCTCTTTGGTAATTCTAGATATGCATTTAAGATGTTACAGAACAGAATTAATCAACCTTGCCTTCATGAATACAGAATCCCTCTTAGTAAAATGTTTAGTACTACTCTTATATTGGTTTATATAAAATGCAAGAGTATTAATGTTCCCTAGCTACCTATTCTTACTATTGGACTTGGTTTGATAGTCTGAACAAAAGTGGCTATAAATCAAATTCTGTTGATTCAGTGCCACTGGTCTCACCAACCTTTTCAGATCTGCATAATGGAAGTGAAAAGGTGAGATGCACATGATTTTGTTCTGAAATGCACTACTGTCATGGTGGCTTATTCTATCTTCTCTTTCTTTTTCCTTGTCCAATATAAACAAGAATATTGGCTGCATTAAATGGAAGCTTTTGCTATCTCTTTGAATAATGTTGACCATCAAGTATTACACATAAAATCTAATTAGCGGGTTGATTTCATTCACTATCTCTGGAAAAAATGTTTCATTACTATGCTAATAGAAATAGCTCCTGTTTCTACACTGTCCTGATAGACTGTAATATGAAACCACTAAAAGTCAAATTCCTTCCTAATTTATAGCCTGTGCTATAAAGAGCTGGCTAAAGGTTAAAAGGCCTGTGTTATCCAAGTCTCTGAAGTTATACCACAGAATTTAGCTATTGATGGCTCTATAGTAGTTTAAAACTCAGTTCTCTACATTAGCATAAACTGATTTATAGTGTATTAAACCCAGTTTTATACGTTAGATTTTGGAAAACAAATATTACAGGTGACTGATAAATAAAGTGACATATATATTTTTAAAACCTTAATGATTACTAAGAATTAGTGCAGATGAGCCAGCACAATTTGCATAAAATCATGACATTGTTCTGTTTAGGCTGTATCTTACATCAAGAAATTGTTTGGTGTGGTGCCAGGAAAACAAGATATCATTTGTCTTTCATATACAGAATGAGTAAAAACGTGCCATGAAAAACCATCAGGTTGCATATGCAGATTTCACAGTCACACATATTACAATCCCAAGAGCTAAAGGCACAATCTGTATTTGATTTTGCCGTCTCACTAGTGTGAGCCCTTCAGTAATAATCTTTCCAGTTAGCAAAACTTGTTTTTCTTCAGCTATCATCAACCGGCCCAGCTGTCAACCATAAAATTTCTGTTAATATATGCTGTTTTAATACCCCAGGACTAGGTACTTTTTTGGGGTGCAAAGTTTTTTGAAATTTAGCCCAAATGACCAGTAAATAGATCAGTATTATTGAGTGAAATAAAAACTTTTTTTAACCTAGAGTTCAAATATCTTTCTCATATTGCTTAATTTAAAAAATTCTTTTAGACAGGTTTGAAGTATGATTATTTAGTACAGGGAAATTAGAATCGCTGTTCAAGAAATATACAATACAAACCTAGCACACTTAACTGCATTCATTCCTGTGCAATCCTGTGATCGACTCGTTACATTTAAGTTGAGCTGTTTCATTTCCCTTGAGGTCTTCTCCCCAGGGATCCTACTTCCCAAGCCTTTTTCTCAGAGCTATGCCTGTATTTTGAAAAGAAATCTGCTGGGATAAGAGCTGAGAAAAGGAAATCCAAGACAGGGGATCAGAAAGTGTTAGTATGTAGAACAGAATATAAATGGGACCAAAAGAGGACAAATAAAATAGTTGGATGAAAGAACACTAAAAAGCACACAGCTTTAGGCCAAGAAAGAAATTTCTTCACCAACACCAAATCCTAAGGCTGATTATAGGATCCAAATATAAGCAGTACTGCTCTTGGAATGGAAACGTTCATTTATTAAAATCTGAATATTCATGATTTATTTTATTCTTTAGTATTTGAATTTTCATACCATGTGCAAGTGGAACCAACTTTCACCTGTTACTTTCATCTAAGACGAGCAGCATTTTATTTTCTGTGAAATGAAAGATGTTATTTTTTGAAGTTATAAAAATGAAATACTCTAAAACTAGTTGTTCAATGAAACACATAAACCTACCAACCAAGAGCCTTGATGACAATGAATTGTTTCTCTCATTTTGCAAAACTGATATGTCATATATTCCAAACACCAAACATATTGGAAACTGCAACAGAAGTGCCAAATTATTTCTTTTTCAGTATACAAGACCAAAGATTTCAGCCAGCATTCTCTATTCTGAGCTCATAATCTAATCTAATTAGATCAAACTGATCTAATCTAAAAAGCTCTTGTGTATATTTTGGGTCATCAAATATAAGAGTCCTTACTACTTGAGAAGGAATGATTTGAGCTAGACTGTTTTTATCCCATGTTCTGATAAAAAGACCTAACAGTGTTACAGTGTTAGTGTGTCTGAGTTTTAATGCGCAGCTACCATGTCAGAAGTAGTACAACTGGATGCATACACAAGCAGCTGTTGTTGTTAAAGACACTTCATCTACATATGTTTAGATGGAACTTATGCAATCTATTAACTACTAAATAGCAAATGGTAACAGAGTGGGTTTGTGAAGCTGAAATGTTGCACAGCCATTAAATAGTATGACCTGACAGTCTGTATCCCTACCATTTAACAATGAGTATCCCTACCATTCAACAACAATTAAGCTTCCTGGAATGTAACTGAAAATGACATATCCAAGGAAATTGTTATCATAGACTCATACAATTATAGGATCATAGAATAGTTTGACTTGGAAGGGACCTAGGGCACCATTTAGTTCCAACCCCCCTGCCATGAGCAGGGGTACCTTCCAGTAGACCAGCTTAATTGTGTCTTGGCAAATCCAAGTGTAAGAGAAAATTCTTGTTTGACAAATGGATCATCATTAGTCCATAAAGGGTTGAGGGGATGTCCTACCTACACTCCAGCTGCCACTGAAGAAGTGCAAGGGCCTCCAACAATCTCTGTGTTCCAGCTGCCAGTCCACTGTAGTTACCTATGGTATCCTAGAGAGCGCCAACTCTCAGGCAACTATATCATGCTACATTCTGTTTTGTCTGTCACAAGGAGAAAGTAGGACATGAAACCCAAACATCTGATTTTGACAGAGTGAACTTTGTTTGGATTGCACTAAAGAGAAAGCTGCTACCAAAAGTTTCCTAGATGAGAGCTAGACCTTCAGATTGGAGGACCTAAATTCTCCTCAAAAATACTTTTCCATCTACCCATAACAGGTAATGGAAACAATATTTTATTTGCATCAGCCCCTTGAACCCAGTGAATAGATATAATAATAAATGGCACAAAAATTTAGGCTTGTATGGAAAAGTCTGAGTGTGCAATTCTCCCTCCATCATGAAGGGCGGAGCTGTGCATGTGGGCCCTACCCCCAGGAGCATTCCCAAATCTCTCTCTGCATAGGTAAGGTGTACGAATTAGCAACTTTGCTGATCATCTCACCTCAGATAAGTCAGTCTAGTACAGATCCAATATCTACAGCGTAGTAAACCTCTCAAAAAAATGTCATATAGCAGCAATAGCAAACAGTCATCCTCTGGAAAAGAGAAGTTCTGTACAGCATTGTGTAAATGCAAAAAAATTGGTTGCATATTTTGGATTTGTTCATGGAAAATCTATTTGTTGCTGCTGTTTAATATAAAGTCTAAAAGACCAAACATTGTCTTTCTCTTCTGTACATTTTTCACTTGCTGTTTTGACTGAGACAGAAAGTGAAAAACTTCAAAGGAATTTTTGAAATATTTATAAGTTGACCAGGACTAGAAACATCAAACATATCCAAGTGAGTACTTTCCCCGGAAGAATTTCTAAACCAATTTTCTATTTTATATCTACCATTTCAGGAAGACAATTCCTGACAAGGAATTCCTTTTTATTTTATTGTCTGCCTAAGAGTAGCATCATAAACTTGGTATATACTAGAACTCCCAAATACTATTTCTTTCAGTTACAGACTTTAATAGTCTATAGATTCCAGTCCCAATCTTGAAGCACATAAATAAAAAGTTTACTGAATGACTCCCCATATTGAAATTTTTAAAAATTTATAATCTTCCATTTACATCTAGAAATGTAGTTAATACCAAAATACAGCTAATAAACACAAAAAATGTGGAAGCATTTTAAGAAATCCTAGCAAGATTTAAAGACCAAAGAGAGGTTGTCATAGGTTTACTTGTTCTAAAAAACCAGGCAGGGAATTTTTCTTTCCCCTGCATTGTTGTAAGGGGGGGAATGTTGAAAGGGGAGGGTAGTTTTTGCCTAGTGTAATTGACACACACAAAGGAACTAACCAGTAGATCCACATTCTAAGCTGACGGCCCTCTGAAGACTGTGGGGAGGGGTGATGAGGTTTTTTTTAACTCTTCTCAGAAGCGGGAGGCATTTCACTTTTACCCTAACTCAGACAAGGTGTGTGTTGGAGGGGTCTGAGGTTCACTTTATTTTTCGGCCTGGTCATCTGGCTGTTTTCTGACCCCAGTTTGCCTCCATTTTCCTGCACCCTGTCCTGCCCCAGTCTAGACCTGCTCGGACTTCATCAGAGAGGCTTGACCCACCCGTGGAAGAACCTTTCAGGAAGGAGGTTGCCCTTTCTCTCCTCTGCTCCTGTGTTAGCAGCAGCGTGTGTCCATTGATGTAAGTGGGGAAATCTTGGCCACAGCCAGCTGCAGAGAGCATGAGTTTCATGGGAAGAGCCACCCCCCTTCCCCTTCTTGGTGTGGGGGGGGAGATCTCCATTTTTGGCTTCTCCCACGCACCGGGGCCCCAGACGGTGACCACCAGAGCTCAGCAGCGCCCCCTGCTGACCAACACCGAGCAACTGCAGGCTCTGCTCCGCCAGGGATCCAAGAGTGCCCCCTGCTGGTCGTGGTTAGAATTGCACCAAGAAAAGCAGAAAGTACTGAACTGTTTCTGTTTTGTCCTTTAATAAAGGGCTGTTATATTTGTCTTCCTCCATACTTTCTCAATTGAAGCCTCTTAATTTCGGATTTACAATTGCTTAGAGGGAGGGGTTTGGTCTTCCTCGTAACTCATCCTCCTTAGCAAAACACTTCAGTCCCATTAAACTGAGACAGAGGTCCAAATAACTGTCTAAATTTTGGATGCTTATCAGGGATAAATTGTCATATTTAGAGTGGTTAATACTTCTCTAATTTCCCTTTGAGATATGTTTCCCATTGCAGTGTGAAATTGCCCACATAACCAGGATTAGGTTTAAACTTAGATACCTCAGAGATGACAGTCACCTTTCAAACAAGAGGAACCAAAACCAAGACATAGCCTTAATAAAGAGGTTATAATTTCACTGATTGTAAGACTACTGCATTAAAGATTGGTATATTGAAACATTACACCTACACAGGGCACTGCGAAAATCAGAAATGCTAAGCTGTCATTCTGTAATATGAAATTATCACCCTTGTAGATTTGACTTTTTGAAGAAGATTTTTACTCTAAAGTATATATGAGGTCAATAACATCTTGTTAGTCTCTGTCAACAAAATGGTATAAAGACATTCATTTTTATTTAAAAGGGTAGAGAAATCCCTTTGAAGACATAGATTTGATGGTTTTGATTTGTTATTCAAAGAAGCATCCAAGACATAATTTTGTGTTTTAAGCATGTCACTAATTCAACTCAATACAGGTCTAAGTATAGAGCCTATATTGCAACATTTCAGAGCTGAGAGGAGAAGTAAAAATGGTTTTATTGTAAAAGATCTGGGCCTTGGTATTCCCTAATTTTACAGATTTTACTGAGTATATTATTTTTTCCTGAATTTCTCTTTTTCTTTAAAATTCAGAGGGGGAAAGAGTAAAGACAAACTGGAAACCTCATTCTTGATGTTACTTCAAATTAGGCATGTCTGAAGAAGGGCAACAAAGCTGGTGAAGGGTCTAGAAAACATGTCTTATGAGGAATGGCTTGGGCAACTGGGGTTGTTTAGTCTGGAGAAGAGGAGGCTTGGTGGGGGGACCTCATTGCTCTCTACAACTAACTAAGAGGAGACTGTAGTGAGGTGGGGAGTCAATCTCCTCTGTCATATGTCAAGGGAAAGGATGAGAGGAAATGCCCTCAAAATGCAGAGGGGAAGTTCAGATTAGACATCAGAAAAAAAAAAAAAATCAATGGAAGAGTGATCAGGCGTTGGAATGAACTGCCCAGGGAGCTGGTGGAGTCAAATCTCTAGAAGTGTCCAAGAGGCATCTGGATATGGCACTTGGGGATATGGTTTAGGGCTGATCATGGTAGTGATCATCTTGAAGGTATCTTCCAGCCTTGATGATTCTGCAATTCAAATAGTCCAGCAACCCAGCCCTTAAGGTCCATGAGAATTGGCTGAAGGCTCAAAGGCAAAAGATGAAGACGGAAGGTGGTTTTCTGCAACTTTTGTTCACAAAATTAGGTACATTCTCACTAAAAATCTGGTTTTCAGTCTAGAATAATCAAATGATGCTTTAACTGATATCAAGATTAGCACAGTTTCAGCTGTGAAACACTAAGATTTTGAGAAGACTATGTATTGCTATCTATTACAGAATACAAATGTCTTTCTCACTTGCTTTTGATTTAGCTATAAGGCATATAAGTCAAGAATGACACATTTTCTTTTCTTAAAGAAAATATAACACTAAAACTAGTATTGGAGATGTCAAATCAACATTGCAAATGTTGGAAAAATAAGATGACTAGTCTGTGAAACTTCATTAAAAATAAATAGAGATTTTCAACTATCAATTTCCTCTTTAAAATTTTATCACTACTGTCTAAAATTCAATTTGAATTTAATTTAATTTTCAAGTTGGGGATAATTTAGTCTATTGAGAATATATCTTTGGAGCAGTACAGGTTTTCTTCAGTAATTGCGTACCTCATTTCTACTGGTTTCTAGTAAAAAGCAAAGGCAAGGAGTAAAGATAAAATACCATTGGAACTCTATCCAATGACAGGTGATGTTATAAATACTATTAAAGATTTAACAGTAGGAGGCTGATGATGGAATAGTGTCAAAAGGCTTTTTCAGCTGCCAAATAATATAGTGAAGCATTGCTGTTGTTGTAACTAGGACAGCAATAAGTCAATTGCTGTAGAAGCAAACAAGTCTTTAAAGCTTCCCATGTCCACAGGAACAACACATACTTTTCCTGTTTCAGTGAACGTCAGAAAAACACCCCACCATACTATACAAAAAAGTGACACCCACGAATATAGTCTACCTTAAGAAAAAAAAAAAAGGCACCTCAAGTGCATTCAAGTGTCTGGGAACAGAAGCCAGCAGCACTGTGAAAGCCTGCATAATGCAGTTCACGATGTAATTAATTTTTTAATTTCCTGTGGAATACACACTAGTGTCTGAAGTGGTAAAATTCAAAGAATGACTGATAAGGTCAAAGTTTTTGAAGTGCTAAAATAAAGAGCAAAATTAATTTTAAAAGTCTCTCAGTCCTACTCTTTCCTTCTGTGAAGAACCTCATACTCCCATGGAACACTCACAGAATCCTAGAACGTTGGAAGGGTTAGAAGAGACATTCAAGACCATCTAGTCCCAACCCTTCCCGCCCTCACAGGGACACTTCTCACTAGACCAGGTTGCTCAAGGCCTTATCCAACCTGGACTTTACCACTACCAGGGTTGGGGCATCCATGACCTCCCTGGGCAACCATCCTTTCTTCCTTCCTTCTTTCCCTCCTTCCTTCCTTTCTTCCTTCCTTCCTTCTTTATTTGTGTATACTTTTTCTCTATCGTGTTGTTTTGTGTTAACCCCAGCTGACAGTTAAACACCACAGAGCCCTTGGCTCACTCCCCCTGCTGGGATGGGGCAGAGAATTTAAAGGGTAAAAGTACTAAAGACCTTGGGTTGAGATAAAGAATATTTAACGGGTAAAGAAAATCGTGTGTGCAAGCAAAGCTAAACAAGGAATTAATTCACCACTTCCCATGGGCAGGCAGGTGTTCAGCCATCTCCAGAAAAGCAGGGTTCCAGGATGGGAAGTCAAATACCATCACTCCAAACATGCACCCCTTCCTCCTTCTTACCCCAGCTTTATATGTTGTGACACCATATGGTATAGAATATCTCTTTGGTCAGCTGTCCCAGCTGTGTCCCATCCCATCTTCTTTCGCACTCCCAGGCTCCTTGTGGGCGAGGTGGTACAAAGAGCAAAAAAATCCTTGACCCTGTGTAAGCCCTACACAGCAGTAATGAAAACACCCCTATATCATCAACACTCTTTTCAGCACAAACCCAAAACATGGCCCCGTACTATCCACTGTGAAGAAAATTAGCTCTACCCACCGGTACACACATGAACTCAACTATAACAAGAATACTTGTTGATGATACTTTGATTGATGGTATTCTGGTGATCCTAATATGTCCCTTCTAACTGAGGATATTTTGTGATTCTATGACACTTTTAAGTAAGTGTAGCTTCAGAATACATCAACTTTGTTAAAACAAATGTGATCTCCAAAGAAGAATAGAGCATACGAAACTGAAAGAAGTAGAGTAGAGTACTAAAATAATAAGGTAAAAGCCAAGGAAAGCCCAAATATTAATGCAAAGTTCTTAGATAAGAAATGAGTGAGTCATTTAGTTCTATTCAGAAAAGTGACAACATAAGAAAACTTCTATGGCAACATTTCCTCAAATGTTTCAGTACTGCTTACACAGAGAAATAATGATGAGAATAAACCATCATTGAATTGACCTGTCTCATTCAGTTTTGCTTTGAAAAAGTCTGATTATTTCACCAGAATCAAGACTTATTTATTTTATTGATTTATTTTGAGTCAAAGCAGTATGTGGGACAAGAACTTTGTGCTGTTATTCTTGGAAAACAAATCTTTTTGTTACTTTCACAATTTTTAAAAATAATATTAGGAATCATAAATAAGAAATTCAGGCTTTATACTCAAAGGAAAACTGGAGTACATGATTTTATGTTAGAATCTGGAACAAAAGATTAAAAAAAAAAAAAAAAGGAAGAAACTTCTTAATTGCTGCCTCCTTAAAGACTTACATGGCCTTATTAAATCTGGAACCAGTGAAGAAGAATGAAGCAGCTGTTAGGAGTCTGAACAGAAACCAAACAACCACTTAAGAGCTTTATTGTTTTCTTTTTGTTCTTAGAGATTTATTTTATTTTATCCCATGGCAGTTTATGAAAGAACAAGAGGAAAACATTTGCTTCTGGGAACGAAAACAAGTATCAAAATTGAAGCAACTAAAATGAAAACATTGTTATTGTTTTATTTCTCTAGGATACATCTTCATGCAGAACACTGAACATCTGTCAAAGAGTAAGGAGATACTGATGAGGTTCAGAGTCAGATTTTCAAATAAGTAGTTCCATGAGCCAAGGAACTTGATTTTTAACATTTCTGGTGCGCAAGAACTCTCCCTTTAGTAAAGGCATTAATAAAGTCTCTTTCCCACATCTGGCTACCTATTTTCATAAAAATCATAGGAAATTTTACAGTGTTTGAGACCAAAACTTCATTGTCAAATCAGTGGGTGGATTCAAAAGTAACTGATCTGAGAGAAGCTCTTTCATATGCAGAATTTGACCATGTATGCATTGTTACATGTGACAAAAAAACCCTCTATGTCCTTGCCTTAGCATGAAACTAAAGGACTGTAATTTGCAACCTAAGCAGTGAGACAAAACAAAGGCTTTTTGAGGGCGATCCTGGAGATCAAGCACATTCAGAAAAGCTCAGTCACAAACATAAGTTTGTCGGTCTTTCCATATTTGTTATGAGATATGCAGACTAGTTTCTGAGCCCATAGTACTGAGCCCAGCAGTGGTTTCATTAAAATACTCATATCAGGTAAAGCAAGGTTGGTATTTCAAAAGAATTGCAGCTTGCGTGATTACATCCTATGTCACTAACCTTAGAAAAGATTAAATCCTTAGGGCTGACGGATGGGCAGTTTGTGATTTCCACAGTGCTTATGATTTACAGACTAATAGAGTGACTGCTTGGAAGGCAACTGTTCTGTTTAGCTGCATTTTTTAAAGTAATAAGGGATTATATTAAAAACACAGCGTACATAGTAAGACAATTTATTTTTAACTCATATGTTAACAAACACAGTGATGCTACTTGTGAATATGAATGGCAGAGGAAGTAAGAACACAGGTAGAAGGTCTTATACTGCAAAAGAAGACATCCTGATTAAAATAACCTTCCTAATATAAATCTATATGCAGTAAATCGATCATGTTATCTAGAAAGGGTTATGAAATATTTACAAAATAAGCACTGAACATCATTTTTTCTGATTCTGCCATGTTTTTACTATATGTTGGGGCAGAAAAAGTCATATCAAGGAAGAAGAAAGCAATATGTTAGAGTCACAGCTAAGTCAATACTTTAAAAGTAGGCTAAGTTTTATCTGAGGAGCAGAGCCGGTTTTTGCTGCTGTAAATTATGCTTTTTCTATGCAAATAATGGTCAACAATCTTAGTTTCTGTTGGCTGTCATTGACTGCAGGCTGACTTAGCTTACATCATAAAAAAGGGCGCCAGAAGGAGATAGCAGATGCCACCTTGCATTGCAATAATTCCTAACTAACAAATGTAATCAGTACCAAATGAACTAAAGGTATTATACAAACCAATACATATTTAGAGAAGTTAGGAAAAATATGACTAGTAATGGAGTGAGAAACTGAGAAGTGCTTCTTTTTTACTGCAGAAGAGTGTATTGGTTAAAAAACCTATTCACACTGCAGAAATGAAAGAGATAAAAAATAAAGATTACTTTACCAACATATTCATCAGGTTGACGTATTCTTAATAGAGCAGGGTATTCTTTCTCCAGCAGAGTAGTTGATGTTGGCAGTACTATAGTAAGGCTGGCAACTTAGGTTAGTTCATTTTGCCTGTATTCCTTTTGGGGATACACATGCAGTATCTTGCCTAATTTGCTTTGCATTGATATGGCACAAAGATACAAAACATAAAAATTAATCCAGCAACAACCAGACACAGCATATATTAATGGGCTCAGCCTGGAGGGAAACTAGACCAGAGATGATGGTGTATGGAAAATTGATATGGACAACCTGACTAAATAAGAATATCAAGCTATTTATATAGCATTGATCCATTGGCTTGAGAGGACGAACGTTCCTGGGAGACCACAGTTTGTTCTAATAAGTTTTATTCCAGCTGCTGGGTTAATAAGAAGCAGAAAGTTATTAAGAGGAAATATATGCATGTGGAAATATTAGCTTCTGCCTCTGGTAATTTAAAGCTTATTCACATCCTCTTTATTATTGTTTATAGAAAAAGGATAATCCACCTCATGAATCAACCCCAGTGTTTTGAGGACTGTTATCTTTCCCATTATTTAAAAGAAAAACTAAGGTATGAGGTGTATGAGACAACTTTTAACACTTTCCTAAATGGATCCAAGCTCTTGTGACTTACAGACCACGGTAGGAAGCACAGTTTGCACTGGATTGTGATGCTTCAGTTTAAAAGTCTCATTTTATAGATCTCTTCTGTCACTGATTTTTGATTTCTGAAGTAGAATCTTCTCTGTTGCAAACTGAAATTAGGTTGTTAGGAATATAGTTCCAGCCTTTTGAACTATATGAACAGCACTGCAAAGGCTTAAAATCAAAATCTTATTACATTCTATTGGAGAAATCAACTACTTGATCACAGAAAGGTAGTGGCAACTTTCAAATTATAAATGATTCACAGGATTTGGAATATTTTGATTGTTTTAATTATTATAAGGGAAATTGGAAAATGCATATTTGGGCACCTCATGACCATTATGTAATTTTCATAGAAAACATGAATAATTTGAAGTCAATCCTGAAGATGAAAGAAATAGTATCAGAGTGAGAATAAAATGAAGATTTTCTGAAAACTAGAATGACTTGAGCAATTGATATAATGATCCAAGAACTATCAAGTGTGCTCTGGAGAGACCCAAATTTGACATTTCTTTAAAAAGATACCCTGCATATGAGAACACGTATGAAAGGGAAAAGCAAAAAGATTTTCTTTTTACTGATACAAGGTACATAAAAAACCAAAACACATAAATCTTTGTCTACTCAGAATACTGACCTGACATTTTTCTGTTCGGATTTGAAGGGTCCATCCTCTCTGTGGGATCACTTGAAATCATGGACTTATGTCACAACTGAATAAACATCTCAGCTTTGGATGACATCCTTTCACTGAAAAAACTGTAGTGGATATTCTTGGATAGAAAATATTCCAAATATCCCCAAACTGATATTTTCCTAAGTCATTCTGTCCTGCAGTAAAGCTGACCACTACCTATAAGCTGACTACTACCTATCAAACTTACATGCTCCTCAACGGTAACAACAGGTACTAGCCGCTTTTGCCCTAGAAGCTTTCTCTAATACAACTACTTTACCTTGATGAACTTGCTGTCCAGAAGAGATTTTCCATCCACACAAGTGATGTAGTAGTCTTAAAGGTGACCCTCTGACAGAAAGAAGAATTCCCCGAGCGTGAAAAAGAAGTAAAATTGACTTGACAGCTTTACAATGCAAATATAAGTCACCCTAAGCTCAAAGAACACTAATAAATTCCACAGTACACTTGTTAAAAAAAACCCAAAAACCTAGGGTTTTTTTTTCAGTTTCAACTCATAGGCTGCTTTTTTGAATTTGTCTTCTTGCTAGAAATCACCAACACTTCACTTCATCTTGACAGACTTGGTTGAGAACTTGGCCTGAAATTTCTTCTGGTTTCAGTCATCTGTTGTCTATTGTCGAAAAATGAATTGTTTAACTTCCTTCCAAGCAAAAGGCAGAAACTCATGAATGTCATGTCTCTTTTATCATTTATAATAAAGATATCGTATTTTCAGTGATAGGCACCTGTTGCACTTACAACTAGGTTTGCTGATCGATAGCATGCATGGCAGGAACAAAACAAATTTCTGAACACCTGAATGCTAACTAGCATTTATTTATAGCATGTATTTCATTTTCTCCTCAACAATTTGGTACCAAGTGTTGGTCTCTGAATGACTAATAAGAACCCAGGTGGGTGTCAGTTGGGATACTATTCTGATTAAAGCTGATTTTAAGAGTGCTAGAATTGAGTTTAGCAAAATACTAGGATTGGAGTTATAAAGCCTTTGGATTTTCTTATCCTGATGGGCATACCAGGATATGTCCATGTCTGTGATACTTTTATCATCCCATTCTTACATTATTTCAATACTGCATGCTTTACTCTTTTCATAATAACCTAAAAGGGAAAAGAAATTTCATTATGTTCATAGTTCAGGTGTATGGAGAATTGAAGCATAGGAAGATTAAAAGTGGGATAAGCCTCACCTCACTTTAAGAATCTATCAAAATCACTTGTAGGAGAGAGAGATTATCTCTAAAGGTGATTTGTCCTATCCTAAAAAAGACGGAAGAAGTTGCCTGCTTGCATTATCCTCCAGTGGTTAGATATATCTAGATTAATCTAGGTAACTTGGTTGGTCTGTCTCCCTGGTTTTCAGACTACTATATGTAGGCAAGAAAAATTCCACTAGGTGATTTGTTCAAGGTCACAGAGAAAGTCTACAGAACATCAAGGAACTTAAAGTAGGCATCACATTTCTCAGATTAGCACTTTAATTGCCAGAGCAGACTTTAAACTTCTGTTTACTATTTAGTGTGAGATAATTTACCATCACTGCTCAAATCTTTGACAGAGAGAAAAAGATAGGTATAAAATCTCACTTCTCTTTCATTATATGCTGCATTGCAACCTGTGATTACTTGATGTCACTTGCACAGTTTTAAAAGAGAGAATTTAGGAACTCAGGAAATATAATACAGAAGAAGTTTAAAAAAGACTCTGTATTAACAAAAATGCCTTAGAATTCCTAGGTGGATTTTCTCTCAGAGCTAGAATGGAGTTGCACAACATCTATTAAAACATTCAATGTGAATGTTGGTGGGCTGACTCAGAAAACCAAGGCTCAAATATTAGAGCACAGAAGGCATTTTCTTGAGAGTAACGTCCTTAAGAAGAAATCTACACAGATCTACCTCCCTCTCAAAGCCTTGTTCCCTTATGTCTTCTCCATTTCTGTGATCTTAAGTACCAAACTTTATTCTGTTTGCAGTCTTCAGTTTAGCATTTTCTGTCTACCTGGGAAGCAGGTAAGGGCAATTACTCTGCCAGCCACTGTCTTGACAGGACCTTTAAAACTACACATTCAACATATTCAAGAGAAATGTATCTCAGGTTTCTTTCTGTATTATATTATTTGTTTTCTTTTTCACAGTTTTTAACTGCTGTGTAGTTTCAGTTGATGAATGCAGAAATACAATATCAGGTTACCAGAGACAGTTAAAGCTCAAAATTCTCAAGACAATATCCACAATATCCTTCAGATATTGCTCTTCTTTCCTTTGCTTTTGAGCAGAGGAATAGCTTTTGAGCAGTATGAATGCAATTATAGCCTACGTTTATATTTCTGTCTAAAATACAGATGTTTATGTTTCTTATAAATGTTTCAATGAGTTATATTGTAATTCGGCTAAAATAACTTGCAAAAATCTCACGTTTGTGTTAAAGACAAAATGATAAAATGGGAAGGTTTCTTGTAATCTAAAATTAAACACTCTGATGAAGACAAAAGAACTTAACTCCAGTTATCGTCCTTGGAAAAAAAGGAGATTTCAGGAAAATGTTCACTGGAAATAATTTGCTTATTTTCATTAGGATCATTCACTCCAAATGTTTTTTTTTCTCCAACCTTTTTAAAAGAGGTCTGGACAGGTACTCTGAGTAGGTAGTTTCATTACTGATGCCTACATTAAGAGAAAATCCAAACAAAACCAGAATAAAAACCTCCCCTTTAATAGTTTGCTTCAACTCAATCAAAATCATCAATAATTTTGTCCATAACTACATTCGATCCACTTCTCAGAGACAATGGAATGCCTTTAAATGAAAGAAAGAAGGATAAGATGGTAAAAGAGGTCTATATTCTCAGAAATCTGAAAAAAATAAGACCTCAGTTGAGATATAATCAGAAGTTCTTCGATTCACTAGAAATCGATAATTTTATTGTGGAAAATCATCTAATGGAAATCAATAACAAAAGAAAATCTAATAAATTCAAGGATATGTAGCATGTTTATACATTTTCTAATATTTCTTAATATTTTCTTTCCACAACTTCTGAAAAGATATATATCCCAGTTACTACTTTTAGGTAAAACTAAGCTGCGAGGAATGTTGTTAGCAGCAAGTAGAGCTAGCAATCCCTCTGAAAATTAGGTACCTTAATTGTCCAAGTTCACTGCTTTGAATATTGAACTACATGCTGTACTACTTAAAGTTTTGATCCATTCAAATCAAATTCTTAAATGGCAGGGTCAATGCCACAGTGAGTTGTTAGGGTAAAAAAAGGAGAAACCACTAAATGATTATAGAACTCTAGTATATTATGCAGTTTTATTATGGCAAGATGCCCAGGCCTCATAAAAGATAAATAAGGTTCGAAGCAGGGGAAGAGGAGAAGAGTGTTGTTAAATTTAATAGAAGTTCTTTTATCTTTTATCTTTTTTTTCTTTTTTCTTTTTTTCTTTCTTTTTTTAAAATGGCAAGGGAATGCAAAAGACATCAAAGCAGTTTTCAGTTTTCTTATAAATCTATAAGAAAATGAATTTCAGCAGCAACTTTTCTGCTTTTATTACTAAAGTTCTTTTGGAAGCTGAGAGGGAGTATAATTCAGTGCTTGTCAAATTGCTTTGGAGAAATATAATAAATCCAATATATATATGGGAAAAGTTTATCAGGTTTTTTTGTATATATAAAACATGTACAGTTACTGGATCCTTTTTCTGATTTATTAAAATGGTTTTAAAGAAATAGCCTATCAGATCTGTCTGTAAGAATTTCACTTTGAGAAGTACTCATTAATTTCTGGACTAGAAACCCAACAACATGATATAGCAAGTTAGCTAAATAACACTGCTACTGCTTTACCTGAAACTACAGGCAGACGTATGAATCTGTGAGCAAAGAACAGTGGAAAAACGCACGAATCTAGAATGTTGTCCTTGATCCGACAGCCACGACAACCACAGGATAAACACATTATTGCCCAGTGAAACATAAGCTAATGACTTTTTTTTTTGCCTGCAGGGAGAAAAATCTGTCTGTCAAAGTTCACCATGATGTATCTGTACACAATACACTTCATATTTCCACATGTTCCCTTTTAAGTCTTTTTTTGCAAACCCTTACATAAATCCTTTTTTTGTTTGCATTGTGGTCTGAGTTTTGAAGGTTTTGCACATATTCCACCAGTGTGTGCAAACACAACAAGGTAATTCATATCTACACTGGATAATAAAACATACATTTTCCTTTGAACTATTTGGTCGATATTTGGGTTCAAGAAAAAATATAGTTATGATAACATGGTCCTTCTAAGGACAGATTATCTTCTGCAAAACTAATTAGTCTAGGTCTAGCTTTGTGCTATGGTATCACTGTACTTTTTTTGCCATGGCTTAATAGTTTTCTTTAGCATTACATGTTACTTTGAGATGAAGGACAAGAATTGCTACACAGTGTAAATACAACTTATGTGGTAGGTGTTTTGTTTGAGTGTTGTTCAGTGCCATTGCTTCATACATTTCTTTCTAGAAAAATTCAATAGTATTTTCCATTTGTACATGTTATTGGCCTACCCGGTTATAGAATCATCAAATCGTAGAATGTTAAGGGTTGGAAGGGACCTCAAAGATCATCTAGTCACAACTTTCTCAACCTGTCTTTGTAAGGGAGGTGTTCCAGTCCTCTTATTAACTTTGTGACCCTTCCCTGGATTTGATCCAACAGTTCTATGTCCCTCTTATTTGGAGGTACCAGAACTGTATGCAGCACTCCAGATGGGATCTCTCAGAGCAGAGTAAAGGAGAAAATTCACCTCCCTTGATCTGCTGGACATGCTCCTTTTGATGAAGCCCAGGATTTTTTTGGCTTTCTGGACTGTGAGTACACACAGCAACAACCAGGCTCAATCTTTTACTTCACTCGAACCCTGTTTGCTGTCGCGGACCCTTTCCAACCCGACTGTGGCAAAGGAGAACCCGGAAAACTCCAGGCCTGTCAGCCTGACCTCAGTGCCTGGCAAAGTTATGGAGCAGATCATCCTCAGTTCAATCACACAGCACCTACGGGATGGACAGGGGATCAGACCCAGCCAGCACGGGTTTAGGAGGGGCAGGTCCTGTCTGACCAACCTGATCTCCTTTTATGATCAGGTGACCTGCCTGGTGGATGAGGGGAAGGCTGTGGATGTGTCTATCTGGACTTGAGCAAAGCCTTTAACACCGTCTTTCACAGCATTCTCCTGAAAAAGCTGGCAGCCCACGGCTTGGACAGGGGCACTCTGTGCTGGGTTAGGAACTCTAGCTGAAGGGCCAGGCCCAGAGAGTGCTGATGAATTGTGCTGCATCCAGTTGGCGGCCGGTCACTAGTGGTGTCCCCCAGGGATCAGTGTTGGGCCCAGTTCTGTTTAATATCTTTACTGATGATTTAGATGAGGGGATTGAGTCCACCATCAGCAAGTTTGCAGATGACACTAAGTTAGGGGAGAGTGTCAATCAGCTGGCAGGCGGGAGGACTCTGCAGAGGAACCTGGACAGGCTGGAGAGTTGGGCTGATTCCAGTGGGATGGGGTTCAACAAGGCCAAGTGCCAGGTCCTCTGCTTTGGCCACAACAACCCCTTGCAGCGCTACAGGCTGGGGACAGAGTGGTTGGAGAGCAACCAGGCAGAAAGGGACCCGGGAGTTTGGATTGACAGGAAGCTGAACATGAGCCAACAGTGTGCCCAGGTGGCCAAGAAGGCCAATGGTATCCTGGCCTGGATCAGGAACAGTGTGGCCAACAGGTCCAGGGAAGTGATTCTTCCCCGGTACTCAGTGCTGGTGAGGTCACACCTGGAGTACTGTGTCCAGTTCTGGGCCCCTCAGTTCAGGAAGGATATTGAGGTGCTGGAGCAGGTCCAGAGAAGAGAACAAGGTTGGTGAAGGGACTGGAGCACAAGTCCTATGAGGAGAGGATGAGGGAACTGGGGTTGTTCAACCTGGAGAAGAGGAGGCTCAGGGGATACCTCATCACTCTCTACAACTCCCTGAAAGGAGGTTGTAGCCAGGTGGAGGTTGGTCTCTTTTCCCAGGCAGCTATCAGTAAGACAAGAGGAAACGGTCTTAAGCTCTGCCGGGGGAGGTTTAGGTTGGATATTAGGGAGAAATTCTTTACAGAAAGGGTAATCAGGCATTGGAATGGGCTGCCTGGTGTGGATTCCTCATTGCTGGAGGTTTTTAAGATGAGATTGGATATGGCACTTAATGCCATGGTCTAGTAACCACGGTCCTAGTGGATCAAGGGTTGGACTTAATGATCTTGGAGGTCCCTTCCAACGCAGTTGATTCTATGATTCTATGATTCATGATAATCCATCAGCCCACCTCTCAGTGTATCAGGGTCCCTGTGGATGGCATCCCTTCCCTTCATCTCGTTTACTGCACTGCAGAGCTTGGTGTCATCAGTAAACTTGCTGAAGGTGCACTCAATCCCACCGTCCATGTTACCGACAAAGATGTGGAACAGCATCAGTCCCAGTAGCAACCTCTTAGGGACACCACTTTTCACTGATTTCCAAGTGGACAATGAGCCATTGACCACAACTCTTTGCATCCCACCAGTTCTTTATCTACGGAGTGGTCCATTCCTCAAACACGTCTCTCTAATTTAGAGACAAGGATGTCATGCAGGACAGTGTCAAATTCTTTGCATAAGTCCAGGTAGATAATGTCAGTTTCTCCACCCCTATCCACCAATGCTGAAGCTCTGTCATAAAAGTCACCAGATTTGTCAGTCATGATTTAACCTTCCTAAAGCCATGTTGTCTGCTACAAATCACTTCTTTGTTTTCCATGTGCCTCAGCATAGTTTCCAGAAGAATCTGCTCCATGATCTTGCCTGGCACAGAGACTGACTGGTCTATAGTTTCCTGGGTCTTCCTCTTTCCCCTTTTTAAAAATGGGCATTATAGTTCCCTTTTTCCAATCCATGTGAACTTCACCTGACTGCCATTATTTTTCAAAAATTATGGATAGTGGTTTAGCAACTTCATCTACCACCTACCTCAAGACCCACAGATGAATCTCATCAGGTCCCAGGGACTTGTACATATGTGGGTTCCTTAGATGGTCTTGAACCTGATGCTCTCGTACAGTGGGCTTAACATTCTCATTCTTCCAGTCCCTGCCTTTGCCTTTCTTGACTTGGGTGGTGTGGGTAGAGCACTTACCATTGAAGATTGAGTCATTAAGAAGTCATTGAAGTCATTAAGAACCTCAGCCTTCTCTTTGTCCAGGGTAGGCAGGTCTAGTGTTTTCTTCCAGAGAGGGTACATTATCTCTAGCCTTTCTTTTGTTTACAATATATCTGTAGAAACCCTTCCTGTTGTCGTTGATATACCAGACTCTAACTGGGCCTTGGCTTCCCTCACTTTATCTCTAGGTTCCTGTACAATTTCCCTGTATTCTTCCCAATCTACTTGTTCTCATTTCAACCTTCTGAAAGCTTTCTTTTTGGCTCTGAGTTTTTTCATCAGCTTCTTATCCATCCATGGAAACCTCCTGGCATTTTTGCCCAATTTCCTGCTGAAGTTGGAGGAGGTGATCCTTGAATATCAGACAGCATCCAGGATCCCTCTTTTCTCCAGATCTTTATCCCATGGGACTCTACCGGGACCTCCTAGTCCTTGAGGAGGCCAAAGTCTGCTCTAGTGAAGTCCAGGACAGTGAGCTTGCTGTGAGTCCTTCTTACTGCCCTAAAGATCTAGGATTCCACCCTTCTGTGGTCACAATTACCAAGGCTACCTTGGAACACTACATTCCCCATCAGCTCCTCCCCGATGGTGAGCACAAGGTCCACCATGGCACCACTCCTTGTTGGTTTCTCAATCCCTTGTGTGAGGAAGGTGTTGTTGACACATTTGAGGAACCTCCAGGATTGCTTGTGCCTTGATGTTTTGTCCTTCTAACAGATGTCAGGGTGGTTGAAATCCCCCATGAGTACCAGGGCTTGTGAACGTGAAGCTGCTTCATCCTCTACAGGATGAAGCCTGTAGAGGGCTTCATCCATACCATTCCCTTGACTGGGCGTCCTGCAGAAGATCCCCATTATAACATCTCCTGTCCCTAAACTCCCTTGGATCTTAACCCACAAGCTCTCAACTGGTTCCTCATCCTTCACCAGAGAGAGTTCCATACACTCCAGGCAGTCATTGGTATGGAAGGCTACATGCCTTCATCATCTCCCTAGTCCGTCTTTCATAAAAAGCCTAAAACCTTCCATTCCAATGCTCCAGTCATAGAAGCCATCCCACCATATCTCTGTGATTCCACTGATATTATGTCTATGCAGGCACGTGTATGCTTCTATTTCCTTTTGTTTGTTCCCTATACTATGTGCATTTGTGTATAGGCATCTGAGTCAGGCCCTGGACAAAGCTGACTTGCTGGCTGGAGTATCTGGAATGCCTTTGTACTTTTCCAGGCATCCATTACAGGTATTGGCATCTGACTGGTAGGATTGGCTTGGATAGGTACCCTCCTCTCAACAAATCTAGTTGGAAGCCCCCTTTACCAGTCTGACAAGTCCCTGACCAAAGATATTTTTTGCCCCCTTTGTCAGATGAACCCCATCAGCCCCCAGTAGATCAGGTTTGGCAAAATGAGTCCAACAGTCTGTGTAACCAAAACCTTGACTATGGCACCATTTTTCTAACTAGTTGTTAACCTGCCGGGTTTGTTTGGCCATTTTGAATGCCTTTCATTTGATCCAAAGGATTGACAAAAAAGTACTTGAGTTCCGGAGCCCTTTATCACCTCTCCTAGGTCTCTGTGGTCCCTCTTAATTATTCCCAGGCTTCTGTTGTCTATACCACCAGCTCCCACGTCTCAGTCAGTTAAGATTTAACTTTGTTGCACGTAAACTTTGTTGAAGTATATATATAATATATTAATTATTGTGTTAGCATACTGGTAGTTTTAACCTGGAGGTCATGAAGAAGCTAACAGTGATAGAACTGTCTTCTTCCCCGTCTCCTTTCTCCTGCACAGATTGTTCATATTGCAGTAGATCTATTCATAGCTTAAACTTTAGATTAAGGAAAAAAAAAAGGCAAGATTCAAGATACTCTCTCTAGTATATATTTTCTTGCAAAAAACCACCCACTCTAATTCTTCTACTGTTGGAAGAATTATGGCACAATGCTATGAAGGATATGCAGCATATCTGGCCTAAAAGGAAACATAAAAAAGAAATTTACCCCAGTTACCTATTTCTTCCTGTTCAGTGATTATCTCAATGCAATCTAATGCTCAGAGTTTGTACCTTGAAATAAAACATCTCCAAAGAATCACAGTTTGGGGATTTTTTTACAAAATATAGGGTAAATTACTTGATTCTTAGGATTATGACATAGAGTTCACACAAACTGAGAAACTGCTCTTACAAGTCTCCTCTGGCAATTTCAGACAAATTGAAATTCTAATTCATAGATCAAACATCAGTGTAACATCTTTCCCTTGCATATCTGGTAATTTCTTTTCGGAAAAAGAGGATCTTTCTCTCGTCATATACAAATCTCCTTTCCTATATGGCTTTCCTTTCCATATTACTTGTCTTTAACATTATTGTGTCATCAAAGGATTGAATTCTTCACTTTGTACTACTTTAATTAATTCTGTATTTCTAATACCACATAAATTCAACATGTACACAAGTGAAATACATCAGTACTTTTTCATACACGAGGCAGTTACATCTAATTGTCGTGACTTACATGTTATGTTCATGTTACCCAATTATTGATACAATAAATTTGGACTATAATTTTTTTTTTTACCGTAAACATACTTTATATCTTCTTATTTTGGATATTGTCAGTAAAATATTAATAAATATACAAATTACATTCAAATACATTGTAAATGAACAAGGCTCTTAATATTAATAGAATGTTAGCAATATTCCATTTCAATATTCTCTTAGATCTTCCTATTTGTGTTTTTCAAATTAACTGTAATTACTGAAAATTTAGAACAACAAATAAACTCCTTTATCATGACTGATAGTTTTGTTTTATAAAATACAAGGTATGTTTTTCTGATTTAAGCAAAGATTACTATTGCTAGTCATATGAAAAATTGCATAAAAGATAATTTTGAATTCTTTAGAAGACGGTATGCTCAAATATTTTTACGGCTAACTTTGTCCAACTTAGAGTACCTTAAGTATTATAAAATTCTAGAAGTTCTAAGAAGTAAATTTTTCAATTTTAAAATTAATAGGTCGCCAACTTTTCTTTCAATATCTAAGCTATTCTATTCCAGTAAGGAGGGGAATTTATCTATAATTCAGTTTTCATCAAGCGTGGGTTAGATCAGTGTGCAACCCTAAGGGCCTAAATCAATATTTTAAGAATCAACTAATTTAGCACTATGAGGAAAAAAAACAAACCAAACAAAAAACCCCCAATACATCTAAATTACTACTGCAGGACTGTGGAATATTTATGATTAAATGGGCATTCTAGAAAATTGTAATGTAGTTTTGTCAACAGTTCCAATGCATACACAGATAGCATTATAATTGCAAAGGAGATTTGTAACAGTGCAGTGGCTATTGCTGCATCACTTCAGGGACTTATGCAAGCTGCACATCTGAAAGGTCATGGGAAGATTTTACAGTAATGCAGTTTTCAAAAGAAATAATTTAAAATGTGGAGCACCTATTAAAATATGCTTATAAAATAATGTTGCTAAACCTTTCAAATATATCTTGATTACAAGAATGTGTTTGTCTTTAACTCACAGTATGTTTGGTAACATTGTAATTGTAATACAGATTTAAACCAAAGGGCTGGAATTCTGCATGTAAAGAAAAGGTAAACAGTAAATTGTATTTTACATGTTTTACAAATGGATTCAGATAATGTTTACTGCTAATATGTGAATTTATTGAGTAGGAATAAAAGTAATTTTGGAGACTGACAGACAGGCATATTTTAAACAAAGAAGAATCCTTGCACTATTTTAATAATCAGTTATGTCCAGTTTCAAGAGGAAGTGTATTCTTTTCATGAGAAACCTTTCTATTAAAACTTCACAGCTTTGTTTTATTCCCTCCATCAATAGAAGATGGTGAGATGATAAGACACAAGGTAACATTTATAGAACTAGCAAACTCTGGCCGTAAATAAAAGTCATTTGACTTAAAACTTCTGGGCTGGACTCTAAAAAAGTAAAATAAAGTAATAAAGTGACAGTGATTTATTCTATTTGAGTAAATTATGGATACTAATATTTTTAAATAGGAAGAAGAGGCTGACATGTCTTCCAAAGAGCAACAAAAATAGCAACATAAAATATATTAAAAAATGGAGATATTAATGCAGTGTGGCATACTTAAAAGGATGCATCCTTAACACTAAACTGAAACAGAAAGACCTCTGAGAAACAGCAGTGTCAGGGGTCATGATGAGTGACCTGTCTAATGCAGGAGATTTCTGCTGTAATTTGTAATCCTAGGCAGCTGGCTGTCCCTCTACAGTAACTTTCTTTACAGATGAGAAATACCCGTAAGAGTAAAGGGCACTGTTGGAGTTTTTAAGGAGAAACTCTATGAAAGAGGGAATGAGTTCTTCAAAAAAAGGTAGACCCTGTTCTGAATCAAAAAGTCTCACTCTTTCCCTGATAAGCAGAGTTATTTTCTAAGGCCTCTTGAGACATAGACCATTTACATCTGTAAACCTAGTCACTAGTCTTCCATAGATAATCCAAGTCACACCATGGCCAGTACCCTCATCCTTGTCCTTTTCCTTCTGCAGCAAGAAGAAATTTGTCTTTAATGAGAAAATTAATTAATGAAATTATGAGAATATGGACTTAACAGTACCCTACATTAGACAAGTTCAGGAAGTGTAGGTTGGATGAGCAGACTGAGGTGGATTGAGAACTGGCTGAATGGCAGACCCCAGAGGGCTGTGACTGATGGCACAGTGTCTCATTAGAGGCTAGTAACTAGTGGAGTCCCACAAGAGTCAATACTGAGGCCAGTACTACTGAAATTGTTCACAAAAGACTTGGATGAAGGGGCAGAGTACCTCCTCAGTAAGTTTGGTTATGACACAAAACTGGGAGAAGAGGTTGATACTCCAGAGTACTGTGCAGTCCTTTGGAAGGAATTCAGTATTAAGACTGTGGGATTTCTTTTTTTTTTCCCCTAACAATTTTATTTTATTTTCATGGAAAGAGTAATGAAAAAGAGTGTCAATAACATTAAATAGTAAGATATAAGGAGAAAATATATAGCTGATATACACTTTCAGAGAAGACAAGATGCTTTACTATGTGACCTGAAGGGAGTTCAAGAAGATGCATGAGCCTTCAGGAAAAGATAAAAGCATAAAATAGGTAAGATGATTTACAACTTTTCTGAGTTAGCATTTGGTCTCTCACAAGACAAATGGAAATAAGTAGTCTTAGTAAATTTAGATTAATACAGTTAAGTTTATGTATCCTTGTTATCCTTTTAATAAAATATATAAATTACACAGCACAAGTTTACTTTACTTTTCAACATGCATCAAAAAAGTATGAGGTCACAGATCACCTCAAGATCCCCCCCAGGATTTGAAACTGTTCAGTTCAGTGTACTCCTCCTAGAAGATAAAGGCCATCGACTACATTACTAAAATAATCTTGTACCAGAATAAGAAGCTGTAGATTACACAGATAGATTACCTGTAGGTAATCTAGGTGTGTAATCCCATAAAGATACCTCTAGAGTTAATTACCTTTAGCGGTATGTAATGAGATATAAAATGTTAATCACTGAAGGAGTAGTAATACTAGCATGTCAGTAAGATAAGAGAGTTTACTGATTTTTTTGCTGCTCTTCACGTTTTCTCCAAGCAAGGAAGCTATTTTCCACTCAATAAAAAAGAGTATTGTGACAGTTTATGACAACTGGACATTCCTACACAGAGAAACTTAATTCATAAAGACAGTAATCTATGAGAACAGTAAAAGCAGTATTACTAACCTAATTCTGCAAAAGTAATTCAGGCTGAGTTTCGTAGAAGTTGACCTAATATTTTAAAAGGATAGAATCATAGGACTGTTTGGGTTGAAGGCACCTTAAAGACCATTTAGGTCTAATCCCCCTGCCATGGGCAGGGACACCTTCTACCAGAATAGACTACTCAAAGCTCCACCCAACCTGGTATGTCAAGATTTTAGAAATTAGTCCCAAATGAGCAAGAATTGCACCTGACACTCTAAACAAATTAAAATGTCAACTCTATTCACTGATACACAAGTTGTTTGTACATATTTAAAGAATGGACTGCATGGGAACTTATTCTTAGCAGCCAATTTACAGACTCAAAGAAATTAATGGTCTCGCTTTCTCACCACTTCAAAAGGTTTAAGCTACAATTTCTGATGCTTTTAAAAGACTGGGGAGCAAATTTGTCTAGATTTTTAAAAAATTATATTTTTCTGCAACTTGCTATTAATGAAATTTCTGCTTTAAAAAGCTACACTGCTTCTCTGAATAAAAGGAACAGATATATGTGAAGCCAGTTGATCAGCTTGTGGTATTGTTTCTTCTTTCACAGGTTTTCTAAATTTTTCTGGTTTGAGGAGGACTGATGTCTTCATTCTTTGAGAAGGTAAGGATCAGGTGATGTAGATTGCAGGGATTAAGGCAAAAATGAAATTATGTGTTGTATAAGGCAAAGCTAAACTTCGTGAACTCAGAAATACTAAGATTTTATTGTCGATATAATTCACACACCTCCTTTCAATAGATACACAGAGACAAACTGGAGATATCTGTCAAATAATACCCAAATCTTCTGAAAAGTCCTCCTTGCTATGCAGGCTTTTGAACCTCATTGTTTAAAATGTAGTCACGCTTCAAAAATCCAAGTGGTTAATGTATTTGAGAAACCGGATTTTGAGAGAGATCATAGGACTATGATCAACATTACTCTACCTTACCTGCTTTCTGAGTCTATTTATTGCCTCTGTTGGCTGCTCCCAGATGGTCAGAGAGGAGTCCTTCCTGTTTGTCCTGCCTGTGCAAACAGCAGTGCAAATGTCCTGACATGCCACACCTCTGTTCCACACCCTCTCTGGAGCCGTTTAAATCTGCCCCGATTGCTCTTGGCACCATTCTCTGCTCACCTGTTTGCCTGCCGAGGGCTTCTGACTCCTCAAAAGGCAGTGCTTAGGTGTTCATGGCCACAGGAACCCCCAAACAGCCAAATCTCACCCTAAACCCCTCTTTTAAGTCACCTTTGGTGCTGCCTTACTGATAGAGAGAGATACAACAAAATATATAATACTTTTCTTTGTAAGGGGCTCCAATAATCCTCTGCTGGACAGGAAGAAGACTGACAGCCTCCTCATCATCCTGTGATATGATATTCAGATGATGATGTGTCCTCTGCAATTTAAAAATCACAAAATCTCACACTTTCATACCCTCTTTCTTATATCTTTTAAAAAGGACAAATCTTTTGCTTACCACCTAAAATTTCTGCTCTTTATCTTTTATTTGATGCTCTACTGCAGCTGGAACATCATTTTCTACTAAAACCCCCTTGCATCACGGGCCACCACAGCAGGGAGTATCTTCAGATATTTCTAAGCATACTGGCACCTTTGTTAATAGGTCTTAATTCTCTCTTTCTATGGCAGTCTTTAGACATTCGCTTTTGTTGTCAGAGATAATTATTTTTGTACACATAAACAGCACTCTGTATTTCGCTAGTGTGTATAGATGGAATTTGATCTGCACACTAACCTGTGAACAGGTGAAGAATGCATAAATCAAGAAAGATGAGCTTATTTAGTGAAAAGTATGGTTATTTTAGGATTGCTTAGTGCTGTGTTGTGTTTATCATGACACTCGTGACTTGTTTTGTAAGTAATTTCTTTTTCTCTACAACAGCTGCAAAAAAGTAAGTAAATTACTGTTTAATTTTTATCCAATCTTATTAAAAGATGTGAAGAAAATATGACAAAAATTCATGGAAGAAGGAAGCACATAGTAATTTTGTTAAAGAGTAATTTATGGACAAATCTCTGCAATGAAACCTTGTATTATAAAGTGAAATGCTTAATATTCTGCATATTTATCTTTAAGATGTTGAATTCTCAGAAGTAAAATCAGAATATTTTGATTAATCACATGTTGTAGCAAGAAGAAAGTGCTAAATCCAACCTCAACATTTTCACGAGACAGAATGCACAAAACACGCTGAATAAATTCTCCAAATATAGGATTCTCAAAGTTTTTGGTCTGGGCTCTGGATGAACATTTTGTTTTCTTTGTCAGTGATTCAGAATATCTGCAGCCACTCTTCAGTGTCTAGGAAAATGTCATACCAACTGGGGTCAGGTTTTATTTTAAAATTGAAAGCATGAAATAAGCACTAAGAAGACAATTATATATTTGTTTTCCAAAGCAAAAAAACATCTTCGATCTACTTTGCTTTTGAAAATTGGCTGACGAACATATTCCAGAGGCCCAATAGCTCATAACATTATTCCATGTTCTACTCTGTATGACTAATTAGACTGCTGCATATTTGCATAAGCATGATGCTTCATGATTAATGTATAAGTCACAGCATGGAGCCCTGAACAAATTCATCCACAGATCCTTCTCGCCATGTCTACTGCAAATAACCAGTGTACCTGAACTGCAGTCTATCATACCTGTAGATATGGCAATGTATAATATACAAAACTTTTAAACTTCATTATGAAGTTGTACCGAGCTGTAAATCTTTTTTATCTAGAAATGTTATTAACAATAAAATGTTTGCTCCTATAAAGCCACTGGCATTTGTACTTCTTCTGATTTATGACAGATTTGTTGGTGTTTTTTTCCCATGGTAAAATTAAGTATGAAGTCTATAGCTTTAGTCTTAAAATTGAACTAGATCAAAAAGACTTTGTTAAATTAATAACCTAATAATTACTTTTGCACTATTACTCCTGGGGTAATGTTAACCTAGAGCAAACAAGAACTTGCTGTTCTAAAAAGAGCAACATGTTAATAATTCAATAACACATCAATTCGCTTGCAAAATAAATAGGAAAACTCCTGAAAATGTTAACAGAGGTCTGATGCATAAAAGTCAGAGAATGCCACAGTAAGGATGCTGGGAAAACATTAGTCTAACCTTTTGTGGTTAAGCAGTGGAGAGACTACAAGCTGATACATGTTCTTTTTGCTGCAATTCATTGCATTAACATGACGACTGAGATCTTAAGAGATCTTCCACTCAAGCTTAATTTGTTTCCAAAAGAAAGCAAAAAAATCTACTATTGTTATTTAAAGACTTTTTCCTAATGCCACAAAGAGCATACACTAATTGTGATTTATTTTCATTATTAACATTACAATTACCTTGGCCTAGTACAAAAGGCTATCAAATGTGGTACTATTGACAGCATCTCAGAGCCAGGTATAGACTCAATCATATTTTGTGTAACTGGGAAAAGACAGAAACAAAATCATTTGAAGTGCCAGGGAGTGAAAGCTCCATGAGCTACATTCATTTTCACTGAAATTCAAAATTTTAGAAGAAAAAATATTCAAAGGCTTGAGGATTGGTTTGGGTTTGGGTTTGTTTTTAATTTTTGTTTTTGTATAACATCTAACGTCTAAATAACCATCTCACTGCTGAGCAGTCATTGGTGTCAATGATTCAAATTAGTGGGATTCAAAATAGTTTTGAACGTTATTTGCTTGCATTTTTATACCAAGAATAAAAACATGGACATTTTAAATACTCTACTTAAAGAGAATTAATGTTAAAATACACTAAACATTATGTTCACATTATTCTGAATTTAATATAAATATACAGCATTGTATATATGTATAATCTTTTCTACAAAAATAAGCTTATGATGTGAACTAAACATAGTGCACCATGAGCAAGGAACTTACACCTTAATCAGATGAGTGCTGGTCAAAGCAATCTATTTTTGGAAGAGATGTATGTGATAAGCACAAAACAAGCAGAGGCCAAATTGTTTAGCCCTAGAGGAAACTATTCCCCACCCTAAGTAATAAAACCAACACAAAACAATTCTATTTCTTAAGCAACCTAAAGGATCACCCACAGTGTGGGACTCCAGTATGCCAGAACTGTCCAAGGGGAGGTTTCATCCTTTCTAACTTTGCAGTGTAAACTCTTTATGTAGGTTTCTTCAGTGACAAAGTGCTGTCTCCAAATGGAAAGTCACCACATTTATACTACATTGTCTGACAAATCCTCTCTCTAGACAGATACTTAAATCTTGGTCCACCAAAGAAAGCTGAAATTACAGTAAACCTGTATGCACTATCCCACTGGCAGTTCCTAAAAAATCCACTCTTCCCCCGATCAAACTTCCTGTTCTCTATATGTAATAAAAAAGTTCAACATGGCAGAAACATTTTTCCAAAAACTAGTATATTTGTATTTGCAAGTGAGGGAATTTTCCTTTCTGACAATTTTCTCTTTTCCATTTGAAATTGGTATCTTTATATGAGTCGAGTGCACTCATTGAAATAATCAAAGTAAAGCAGTGTGGAGAAATTAAATTGAAGTACGTGATACTGTTGCTTTAGGGCTTAAAAATATTCAAAGTAGGTCTGTAGTAGCTCCTATGAGATCATTCCCTCACTCTTGTCTCTCTCTTTATACCAGCTTTATGGGGTTAAATCCACTTCACCAATGGCACACAGGCTTTCTGCATTGTCCTCTTAGGAGGAATTCTTTTTGTAGTAAACATTATCTGAAGAATCTATAGACAACATATAAAAATTTTATTTTTTTTTATATTTTTATTAAAAAAAGACATAAAATCACATGACAAGGGTTACATTATAACACATTTTTGGATAACAATAAAATAGATTTTTCTTTGAGAATACTGACATCATGGAAGCATTGATTGAATGTATTTATTTTCTTAATTTAGGAAAATGTCTTTTATAACAGCAACAGAAGAGGCAGCCCACATTCTTCTGGTCTGAATTTTCCAACCAAATTTCCCAGAACGAAAATGTGACATAAATGGCAAAACTGGTAGGGTTGTGTCATCATGCAAATGGAAGAAATTAACATGAAATTACCTACGTATTATGTTTTAGATATTATGTGTTATATTTTAGATATCATGTATCTACTGAAAGTTCTTTGTTTCAATATCTACATGAAATTAAAATTAAAATGATACCATTTTAAGGGTGATTTGAGAGATATCGTATTTTTAATAAATTTCTAAGAAAGTAGTCAAGAAGTTCAATCCTAACAGCATGCTCAAAGGCCATACTTTTGTAAGATCTCTGAAAGGAAAATCTAGCAAACCATTTTAACCCCATTTTTGAGGAATTCTTTTTTCTCAAAACCACATATAGGATGCACAGTAAAAAATATATGGCACATTCAAAGGAATTATTACTATTATTAATAATAATAATTAGGTAAAATATTATATAACTTAAAAATATTTTTATACATCTCAGCCAATATAAATATATTCAGTACCTATTTGAGTCTTTAATATGGAAAACATAAACATTTGATAAATGTTCCAGGTTGTATTTGTGTAGAAAGGCATGATTTGCTCACAGTATACCCAAAATTGTTTCAGAAGCAAAACGTCTTACCATTTTCATGTTATTACATACAAAAAAAGCCCCAAAATAAAACACCAAAAGAATCAAACAGTAACAAAAAAACCCCCAATCAACCAAACAAAAAAATTCCTCTCCCAAAACATTGAATAGAAGTTGAATTGTGAGTTGTTTGTCTGTGCACTTATTCTTCTAATTTCATTAATATTCTAGCCAAAAATGCTCAGAACTGCTAGTATCTTTTCAGAATTGTGTCCACTTGTGACCTTATATGTAAGAAAAAGGAGTAAAGAAACCGAAGGCCCCCGTATTAGATATATGTTCTTACATGATTTTTAAATTATTCTCTCAGTAAAAAAAATTGTCTTTGTACCCTAGATGTCAGGATAATAGAAGATTCAATTATTTTGGGTTTGAAAATTTAGGTAATTTGTAGTTTTTCATGTCACAGGGGTCTGCCACTGGCTTACCTCTGGTTCTTGGTCCCTTCTCTCACTGCCACAATTAGAAGTTTTCTGTTACTGCTTGGCCAGCAGCTCAGCCAAAGTCTACAAATCTCTTACATGTATTAGCTTCATCAGTTTAGCACGGCATTGGGAGTATCGTCCATACACCAGTCATTCTGCTGCATGCTATGCAATATGATATACTGTAATATGATATGGGTAAATAAAATGGTTTTCTGTGGACAAAGGAGGTGAGGACTCTTCAAAAGTCTGACTCTTGGGAATTAGTCAGGCTCATAGAGTCACTGAGTTCAGCCAAGTGCTCACAGTTCACCACCACGATGTGTAAGCAATAGCTTCCTTAACCTCATCATTTCTCTAAATACCATTTGAAGGCATTCAGTACTTAGTTAAAAAATCTGTCAGGGAATCGTTTTAGTTAATAAGTTCCTAAAAAGAACAAACAACCAAAACTAAAAAATCACCAGTGTTTGAAATACCCCATTTATTTCCCGAGTAATTTAATTCAGGCATTGACATCTAGTTAGAGAGTTTTTCCTAATGTTTCCCATACTTCTCCCACATGAGGTAATTGCTGCTAAAGTGGGCGACTGTTTCTCACAGTGGTTAAAGGAAATAAGTCAAAGAAAGAGTTGATTTCATCTACAACAAATAGACATTCTGTACAGAACTAGTTTTTGGCACTAGCTGGGGACCACTAGGTCTTAAAATTACACTTGGACAACACTACAGAGTCACAGTTACTTTAGTTCTCTATTGTTGGAAGCCAGATACCCTCACTCAAATGAAATTCAAGTAGGTATTTTCTTCATGCATCCTTCTTTTCTTCTTGGATAGTATGATATACTGGGTCAGCATGCTTGCAGTCTCTTGGACATGGTCATGAGTCATTAGAGATGTCAAACAACTGCAATCCACCTATTTTAATGGTAAAATGTTGCCATGAATGAGAAGGTTTAGGTCATGATTTTTATTATTTTTCAAATTTTTTACTCTCTCTAATACATAACCCTGAAGAAAATGAAACTATTATATGTAATCCACAAATAGTTCAACTCTGTTCTCTATGATTCTATTTAATGTAATATCACTGCACTCATTCACACATGCACATTTTATGTTTCTGAGACAGAAATGTCAAGCACTTCCAAGAAAAAAAAATAAATTGGTGATCTGCATTGTCTTATGCACATGTCTGATACTCCAGAACAAAATTTTTCCTTAAAAACAGAAATATTCTGGTGATCTTTTGACCTTCTGTCTTCTTTTCAGAACATTGTGTAAGCCAGTGAGAAATAAAATGCTCTCCTAGAATATGAAGGAAACAGAAATATCAGTAAAAAAAGATAATGCAAGAAAGGGTTTTTTAGAGGATTGCTATATTTTATGAAAGTGAAGTTCCTATGAACTCTTGGTGATGTTTTTCTTTCTCTCATCTCAATGAAGAACCACCCCTCCTCTACCATGAAACCTCACAAAACTGAGTAGGGTTGGGGGGGTAGATTATGCAAACTGCTTTAAGTAAAGGTTTAAGTAAAGGCTGTCTACAATTCTTTCCTATAGTATCTTTTGAGTCTAACATGAGTCAAAAGCAACACAAGGTTTGTTTCTCACAATTTCCCACAATTCCTTTACTTTTCCAGATGTTTCCAAAAGACATAGATATATGTTATATCTAAGTGTCACTATAAAATTAACAATGTATATCTCAGTTTTCTTTGTGGGAAAGATTCTGGTTACATGTGTAGAAATCACGTCAACTATTTTTCTGTTATTTTATTATATATTGAATATTCAACGTCAATATTTTCAGAACAGAACATCATGTTAATTTAGTGATGTATGAACTCTTTCCTACATGACTTTCTGATTGATAGGCTCAGAGAAAGATGTCTTTTGAATACATATGGGATTTATTCCAGAGGCAAATGAAATTTCTTTTCCATCTGAATGTACCTGTTGTCAGCAGTCGGGATTTCACAAAAAGAGAGAATCTCAAAGACAGTTTAAACCAGATCGCAGACAGGTCTGAAAGTGCAGTTCTAATACCTGAAAAATCTCCCAGTAAGAATTCAAAATGAGAAGAAATGTGGCCACAGGTTTTGATTGCTAAGGCAGACTGCTATTAATGGAACAAATTGTATTACTTTACAAACACTGCTTTCATACCTACACAGATTCAACTATAGCAAGCTGCCTAATAATTAAATAATTAGCAATAAATACCAAAACACCTAAACGCAGACTCGCGGAAAGGGGTACCTCCTTCTCACCTTCTGATAGCAGAGAAGATTTCCATGTATGACCATATCTCATGGTATCCAGAACAGCAAGGGCTGCGAGGCAGCTTGATGCTGAGATTTTTGGGGCCAAAACTCTCAAGGAAAGTGTCCAGTTATGAAGAAAAAACATGCTTCAACATTCTTCCCAAAAGATTCAGTCTTTTAAAAGGACCATACAGGAATGAAAACAATAAATAAAACTATGTTCTTATTTGTATCCCATTATGCCCTTAAATTCAAATTAACCTATGAGTACCAGAGAGTCAACTGAAGAGAATTAAGGAGTAAAATTACTAAAAAAAGCATTTGGTGTGAATACGATCATCCTCTGCCTTATACCATTAAATTATCAGAGGTCTAAGAAGTCTCTGCTTGTTTTTACTGATGTGTGACTGACAGTTTTCACTGATAAAAGATGGAAACAATTACCTTTTTTTTTTTGTAAAAGCATAGTCTGAGGATTTTTTAAGATGGTAGCAAACCTTTTTAAAACCTCTGAGTTCTTGGTCACATCTTACCTTTTCATGTTTTCTTGGCACTACAATGGATTCTTCTTTGTGCACTCTACTTAAACTTAACAAACTTTTCATGGGAAAGGAATGCAAAAACAGGTTAATAACAGTTTAAAACAGAAGAGATTTATAGGGGAAGATAAAACTCCTAAGGAAGCTTCCTTGTCTGACCATCCAGGAGCCACTCTGGCAGTCACACTTGCACCACCTGAGATAGGACCAAGGCCCCATTTCAGCTACATACCCCATGCTCACATAATCAGACCAGGTTTCCTTACCTACTCGACCCCAGGTTTCCCACAGCAGTCTCAGATGTCCCGATCCTTAAAATAGCTTAATCTTGACGCAATAAGTAAATAACAAAATAACAGCTTGAGCTGGTGCCGCTAAGGAGGAACCCCAAACAAAGCAAACCCTGGGCTTTTATACCCTCACAGTCTAAGCACAAAAGTCTGGTGTTGATCAGCTCCTGATGTGCCTCTGAGTGTCCTATCACCTGCCTGGTACCACAGGTCCCCGGCTCCTTTGTTGTGTAGAGGGGTGGCAGTTCACAGCCTCTGACCTCAGGCTCTTGTCACCCAGAGCTCAACCTTCCGCTTGTGCTGCAGCTTGCAAGCCTAGCTATCTGCCCTGGACGTATTCATGAACAAAACATGATAAAAATGTTCACTAGGTCCAATAATGATGTCTCAGCAACACCAGTAAAAATCAAGCTTAGTCCTATCTGATTACTGTGAAGGTAGCTGGGCTTTTATAGGTAAGGATATATGGTACAATGAATGTTGCCTTGTAACACTGATTCTCACGTACAGTAATGCTTGCAACATGAGGCATGAACATAAATTGGAGATCTGTGTGGAGTTCCAGGGTTATGATCCTGTTGGAGTCACAAAGACAGGGTGCCATGGCTCCCTTGACCGAAATGTCCAATGGAGAGATACAGGCATTTTAGGAAAGACAGGCTGGGAAAACAAGGAAGTGGAGTAGATCCTAATGTGAGGGACCGAATATATGGAGCTCTGTCTGGGAATGGTAATGAGCCAGCTAAGAGTTGATGGGTAAAGATTAAAGGTTGAAGAGTAGTGGGTGTCTAATATAGGTTGCCTGACCAGAAGGATGAAGTGGATATATATACCCTACACATAGCAGATAGGAGCATTCTCACATTGGCAGGTTCTTGTCGCCATGGGGGACTTCATGGGGGACCTGTTATTTTCTAAAGGGACAGCACAGCAGGGCACAAACAAACTAGGAAGTTCATAGAATGCATCAATGACAACTTCCTCACCCGGGTGATACAGGACCGAACAAGGAGAGGTGCTCTACTGGGCCTCAAACTCAGCAAAAATGAAGGGGTCATTTAGGATGTGAAGGACAAAGATATCCTTGATTGAAATAAACATGAGACAGTGGAATTCAGGATCATGAAGGGACAGCAATTGGAGACACAGTTTACCTCAGGGGTCAATATTGAGTTAAATATTTTTAGTATTTTCATTAACAATCTAAACAATAGGGCAGCATGTACCTTCAGTAAGTTTGTCAATAACACAAAGTTAGGGGTAATGGCTGAGATCTCAGAGGGTCATGCTACTTTTTTTTTTTTAAGACATAAAAAAAAAATTTTAATATACATATTAATGATAGACCTGACATAAGAATGCACAATTTAATTAAAAATGAAAGGATTGCATCAGGTTTCCTTGGGTATGAATCACCAAAAAATTAAAATATGCACATTCTGCTTCTGAAAACTAAAGTTTCTTTGAGTCAAACAGAGCACTATACAAGTGAAAAAACTTGTATTACCTTATGTATTTGAATGAATGTTAAGATTTAATGATGCAAATGTTAAGTGTAAAATCATGTGTGGTAAAAGAATGTTGTGTCAGTGTATTGAAATGATCATTTTTTATAGGACATCAACAATTAGTGCTTTCAAGCCTTCAAAGTCCTATAATATTCTTGTTATACTTAAAGGGGTCATCTGAAACTGATAGACTGCTGGTCCGTAAAAAGGTGAAGTGTTCCATATGAAAAATAACTGCCCCTGAAACTTTAGTAGAATGCATATTTTAAAATTATGAGTAAATGAAGTGATAGTGCAACCTGAGAATGCTAGGATTACTCACATATTTTATAAACTGCACCAAAACCCATTCTGTTTGGCACGATCATCAAGAGACCACAGGTATTAGAAAGTGGAAGAATTTATTTTGCACACCAGTTTGTGAGCATGGAATGACCATGCTGTTTTAAAAAAATGCAGTTGGCCCTCTCTTCTGACTCCAAAATGACCAAAAGTAGATATTTAGTGGAGGAAGTTTGTCAAGTGCAAGTTTTTTTTCTGTAGAATTCCCAGGACTTTGTGTAAAACAGCTTCTACTCGAACATCTAATCACTATTTAATCCTTATGAAATGTTGTCATTCACAACAGTCTGCACTAATGATTTCTACAGTTTAGTTAAGTAAGGATTATGTCAAAATGTACCTTTCGTTTGTACTGGGCTGGTGTCTGATAATTTTATCCAATTTCTTGCTTGTTTCAGTAAGAAACATTGAGCAGCTCCAATCTGACCTAAGAGGCATTCTCACAGAGTAATGCAGGAGTGAACTAAATGCTTCTCCCTTAATTATTTTGTTGAGAAATTTATAAAAGTCTTGAAGGACATTTAGTCTATAAGTTAGAAATCAAAGAACCATAATGCCCTGCAGTTCAACTTTGTTGATCTTGGTTTAATGGCTTGGGAAGGAAAGCTAAGGAGAGAGACATCTATGCCTGTCTGTGTGCATGTGTTTTGAATTTGTCATATAGCTAAGCTCTTTCTTATGAGCAAAGAGAAAAAAAAATTTCAAAAACTAAAGAACTCTGACTTTAGTTATTGAGCTCCTGACTTAAAACACTTAAAACACAAAAGATATAACTGAATACTTGGGATCAGCCTCCTACCAAATTTTCCTCATGCGTTTTTAGAAAGAGGGTTTTGAAGCCTTTCAAACTCTGTTTTCCACTGAGACTACTTCTGTAAAAGCTTGCTACGCCTGCTAAAGCTGAGAAACAAAACACTTTCTTTTTAGGATCAATTAAGCTATAGTGTGGAGGCCACTGAAAGGAAGTAGCTAAATATGTGAGTATAAGTATTCCTGAAACCAACTCTCTCTGTTGCAAAAGAATGAGCTAAAATATAACTACTATTTGCAAATAGACAGTGATACCACAAGATCATTATTGTAAAGACCAAGAAGTTATCTGGAAATAGAACTCTAGGGCAGATGGTAAAATGTGCAAGAGTTTTAAAGTATTCTGTATGGAAAATCTGTAGTGTGTACCTCAAACTGCCAAAGACTCATAGAAAGTAGTTCATTATCCTGCTGACTCTGGGTCCTAATCTATATTTTTCTCTTAGAGTTCTCTAACTGTCGTTGGGGTAAAAAAAAATTCACATTATATTTTCACAAATCATGTCAGCCTCTTATCATAATCCTGACACAATGATAGCTTAGGTATTGTGCAACAAACAGTAGAGTCTGTTGGTTTTCTAAAGGATAAAAATGCCTTGTTATTTAGAATATGAATAGCAACATGAAAGGAATTGAAAGAAGATATAGGATTTAAAAAATCAGGAAGGCAGTAAAGTTTTGAACATTAAATATTCTTGAATTGTGAGGAATTCAGTGATTCTGTCTTCTACATCTATCTCCTCTTCATTAAATAATTCTCTCTCAATCCCTCACATACTGCTTACTTTCTTATTCTACCACAGGTCTCACCTATTTCACCTGTCATACCTCCTTCTTTTCTCCTTTACTTTCTAACTCTATTCCCTTCTTCCTCCTGTATTGCCCAATCTGAATGTTTGGAGTCACTGCTGGGACAAATTTGTATGTTGTTGCAAATGCATAGATTCCACTTTCACTGTCTCCATTAAGTGTTAATTGTCTGCACCACCATTTTCATTTGTAGTCCCTTTCCATTGATTCTCATGAACCAGTCCATCTTAAATTTTGAGCTCAATTAATTTTTTTTTTTATTTTTACACTCTAATATGGCAGTTGTGGTATGGCAATTTTACTAGAGACTGTATGGATATACTTTCAGAGAAATAATAGGAATAGTGTGACTTACTGTAAGAAACAATTGCTTACTCACAGTATTCACATGCAAATAGCTCAGCATGATATAATACAGTGAAATTCTAAAGACAAAGGATTTCATGATGTTCATACAACTCTGACTAATTTGTACCCAAAGATTTGGGTATTTTCAAGGTTGCTATATCTTCTGCTAGTTTACATCACCAAGTAGATACAATATGAGAAATGTCTCACTTTTTCTGAGCTGAGACAATTTGAGGAACAATGTTATTTGTAAAGACTAGAGAACATCATTAATAATACTTTACTAATTTCAGGATGAGTAAAGAATGTTAAAGGGAACAGAATGAAACCTAAGAGTAATTTATCTGTTAATATTCTCTTTTTAATATGGATACTAACAGAGGAGTTCAATAAAGGTGTTGATAGCTTGCAATGACTTGAAATATCAAAATAAACTTGTTGAATTTTTGGACAATATCTGCTCAACAATTTTTGTGATGAAAGTTGTCTCTGTTAAAATTTCGATTTTACCAGAACATTCAAGTTTGTTTTAGGTAATTTTAAATATAATATTTTATCTTGAGGCAAGTAAATCTGATTCTTGATGTTTTCATTTGCAAAAATGAAATCAAAAAGTGTTTAAATACTTGTTTGCCCCTGTGTTAGTCCCTATAGAAGCATATAACAGCATTTTTTAGGATCACTCTTAGAGCTTTTCTACAGAGAGAAATCACTGATTTAATTATATCTGCCATAAAGTAATTCAGTTTCCCTTCTGAATGGGTGACTAAAGCTCCTAGGACGGATTATAATATGAGAGATTTAGCTTACCCCACATTTGGAGTCCACAGTTCATATGGAATTATAATAAATCCCTGTGGTATTCAGGTTTGTATAACACCGAGAAGAAAGTAAGCATCCGACAGTAGCTTGATGAATAAAAAACCCCCATTGTAATAGCAGTAGTCATATCCATGAATCCTCCTGCCCATCCTGCCACCCTTAGTCACATCCCTGATGGAATTGTGACAGTAACCAAGACTGAGCTGCTGGACAGCTGGATATCCCAGACAAACAGCTGTTACTCCTGTGCATCTCAGTATACATGTATGCACCATCCTTCTGTCCAGGATATCCCAGAGAGCTGAACCACAGTTACTTAATTGCAATACTTTAGCAGGTATGACTATAAAAACAAAAATTAGCATGTCGCTTAAAGGAAAGGTTTTTTTAAAGATTTACGGTGCAGGAAGAAATTTTATGCTTTACCATGTCATTCTAATTCAGGATGAAAATAAGAGTTGAAATAATTAATTTCCTTTGGGGAAAAAAAACCTCTGCCCCCTATTACCTGTATTATACTTACACTATTTAAGGGTTGTGAAAAAAATTCATAGATCAAACATCCTTAATTATGAAAAATCCTCTAAAGCCTCTGTTTCTAGGAAGGTGGAATTTTTGCAGATCTGGCAGAATTGAGTAAGCAATTAGGTAGTAGTGAGAAAACTTCTAGTTTTGTATGACATTAGATAATATTGAAAATAAGAAAGGGAGGAGATGAAGGAAAATTGTCCAGTTCATCCACTTAAAGGATTTAAAATCAGATTTCTAACATCATTAAGAATAAAACTGATAGGTTATAGTGAGGAGTACACAATAGCTTCCCCTCTGCCATATATTTGGCCCTTATCTGTGAGTGCTCCTTTAAGGACAGGATCAGGTTGTTCTGGTGTAGCAGTTCCAAGAACTCCACTTCTGAGGATCCTACTTTGGCAACCAGCAAGTCTCACATCCAGTCTGAAGGTCTGAACTCTGAGACCCAGGTAAGCTTGCACAGCCAGCAGATTCAGGCATCACTTGACTGTGTTTAAAGATGTCAGGACCATCTTAGTAATGGGAGTGCCAAGATAAGGTTATTTAACAAGTATATGATGAAGAGTTAATGGAACCTGGCTTTTAAAAATCCCAAATTAACATATTGTCATGTGGTTCTTTACTTGCTTTGCATCACATATAATTTTTTGAATGTTATATAAGAAATATTTTGGCAATAGCCTGAGAGAACAATAAACAGACCAATGTGAAATAAACACATTCTTTAATGTGCTGTTTTAAAGAGAAATGCAGTCATGTGTTCCTTCTCATGATATAAGGATCTAAACTTCCTGGATAGATGGAAACTACTGCATGGTCTAGGCAGGTGGCTGCTATGGATTGGGATCCTAGACTATGTGGTCAATGTGAGCTAATGACCACTGGACCCATTCTGTTGACTTTCATTAAAGTTGCATTGGATTATATGAAAAATCCAACATGAGAAGCCACTATTAAATGAAATGATACTAAACATCTTAGTCCTATCCAAAAGTGTGGAATTGTAGCAAAGAAGTTAGTCAGACAGTCACTTATGAAATGAATGACTCCACTATTTATTACTGTTGAACAAGCACTCACAAAACTAAATCTTCTAGGATTCTAGCCCAGAGTTTATTTTTATTGACATGAAGTGTCAGATGTGAAGATGTTTTGATTAAAGCTGAACATAGACAAACAACTGTTAGCTTGTGTAGTAATAGAGTAAGATATTGACTACTTTCAGAAATCTCTGGCTATTTTTTAAATACAACATAATAATTATGAGAGAGAAAGAGCTGAATGCTGATTTCAATCACTTCACAATACAACTTAGTGCCTGTCTCTAAGGGTTTCCAAGTATGTATGTGTCTATCTGTCTATCTATCTATCTATCTATCTATCTATCTATCTATCTATCTATCTACCTCATGTATATATATTTTTAAAAAAGGTCAGATGATAAAGCATAAAGGAAGAAATATGTGAGAAACAAAATTAATATCATGCAAGATTTATTACCAGATCTTTCTTCATTCTACTTTCCATAACAAATTTGCATACATGAGGGAAACAAGAAAAGGAAGAAAGAAAAAGCATGAGTAAGCAAGAAGGGGAAGAATATAGGTCAAAAAAATGACAAAGATTCCAATTACTGTTATTAGTAGTGTCACTAATAACCCACTGCAACCATGGAATCTTAGTATGTTCCCACATCCCATGACAAGTAACTGTGTACACTCAGAAAAGCTGTTCCTGTTTTCTAAATTATGTAACCAAAACTTGTCTTCTATTGTTTTCTTTGTATGAAGATATATAGCCAACCTGTAAAACAACTTACACTTTAAAAATTGTTTTATATTACCTCAGATTCAATATGGGCTTTCTTATATACTGTGTTATTTTAAGGAACTTCAAAGAACATGATTAAGGGTTGGCTATACTATAACACTTGGTAGCAATTTAGCATTTATTCTGATGGGTAATTTCAGGGGTTCTTTTCACTCAATGATCAGTTATACAGGACCATGGAGAGTTTCCACTAGAGTAGCAAAATTAAAGGAATATAAAATCAAATATACCTATAAGGAATTATTTAGATCCAAAAAGTTACATCTTTTAATTTTAAAAAGCTTTATAAGCTAAACAAGTTTTGTAATATTTTTTGGTTTTTTCATGTTACAATAAAAATAGGGGTAGAACTGAGACTTTTGAATGTAGTTTTAGATTTAAGTATATAAGAAAGTGAACACCTATACTAGCATATACATCAGCTACCCCTTTCAATAACTACAGGCATTCTGCTTAAAAGAAACCAAACCAACAAAACCCACTGTAGCATTAAAAAAAAAAAAAAAAATCAAAAGCAGAGGTGAAAATTGGCACTATATTCTCTCACTGAGTTGTTATATGATCTTTGGAGAGGAACATTCCTAAGTTTCTTGAACCTCTACTTTGTTTCCATCACACTGAAAAATATACCAAATTCTGGTTATATTAAAATCTCTGCAACAACTGTACTTAATCCCATGAAATTAATTTAATTAAATTATTCTGCCTGAAGATAAACACGCACTAAAGTGTATAAGGATTGAGGCATATGATGGTTGTAGGGTCATACCATAATGAAATGCAGAACATTCCATAGAAAATTTTTACGGATAGATGGCATTAGTAATGACTCTGGTGTAGAAACAAATGCATCATCCAATGTAAATTAATGTTTCAGAGGGAACAGCTGTGAATGGCTTCAGCTCAGTTTTGGGAAACAAAGCACCTTGAGCAGTTAGGCACCACTAAACTTTCATATGCAATATACACAACACTAAGTTTCCCTTGAAATAATTACCTAAATACATATCCTTGAATATTTTAAAACATAAAACATTCATGTAGCTGCCTATGTTTAGCTATGTCACTTAATTGCAATTTATCATTGGCATTATTTTCAAGTTCTGAAATTAAGGGAGTGTACATATCTCAAAGTAGAGAAAAAAGAAGGCTAATCATATTTTGTCAAAACAAATTGACTATTCAAAAGTTTTTGAAAGTCACTAACATTTCTTTTCTAGATACTGTGCCAAAATAATCATGCCAAATTATGAAACTGATCTTTCAATTTAAAGCTTTTTGCTGAATCAGGTTACAAATAAGAGATTTTTTTAAAACATTTGTTTGCATTCCTTACAAGACTCAATTTCTAATGCTTCAGAGATTTTTAAGCCCTTGCTGTCTCAGAACAAACAAGAGTTAATATTTTCAAAATATGTGGACCCTCACCTTTCTTCACAACAGGTGCTAGGAGCTGGATTCAGTCAGCTAAGCTCCTAGAAGAGGGAATGTGCTTACTGCTATGGCAATCTATGTTCACCTTTACTTTGTATATTTTGGACTAATCTAGAATACTACATCTGGATTTGGGGCCCTTCCAATATAAGAAAGAGATTACTAAACTGCTATTTGTTCAGTAGGGGACTACCAAGGGGGTCAGGGAGCTGGAGTTCTTCCTCTGTGAGAAGAGGCTGAGGGAATTTGCTTGTTCAGCTCAAAGAGACAGCTTTGTCAGGGAGCTAATAGCAGCCTATTATCAAGACAGAACCAGTTAAAATAAGAGAGGTTCAAAGTGAGTCTAATAGAATTTTTTTTTTCCACCATGAAGCAGATAAACAGGTTACTGAGTGAGGTTGCGGTGTCTTTATTCTCACAAGTTTTCTAGACCATATTGGCCAAAGCTCTCAGCAAACTGAAGGTACCTTACATCTGATCCAGCTTTGAGAGACCTTCATGGAACTTAGTGCCATGGTCTAGTAACCACAGCAATGTTGGATCAAGGATTGGACTTGATGATCTTGGAGGTCTTTTCCAATCCAGTTTATTCTATTTTTCTATGATTATAAGTCTCTTCCAGCCTGAAGGGCCTTACAGTGTTAGGGTTCTACAGTGCCTCATTACTTCATTAGTTTAACTCTTTCTTATTTATTTCACTTCATAGATTTTATTTTTTGCTAGTGTTGCATTTTTCAATATTAAATTTGAGAGGAGAAAAAGGGAAGGACTAAGGGAAAAACAAGTTTATTTCAAGATCAAAAAAGAGACAATGAACGCTAATAAAGATATAAGGTAGGTCTTCAGAAGTTAATCAAAATTTACTTATCATGGTCACTGGTAAGTAAAAGTAGGAGTTTGCTACTAGAAAATACTTTTTTCAAAGGACAACTTTAAATCAAATCCAATACTACTATGTAAAACCGCCAGGATTTTAGGTAGTTTTTCTTGTTTATCTATCATAAACTCAATATATGCAGTTGCTTGCAAACATGGAAATGTAGAGACCTAACAATAACAGGGTACTGTGATTATTACTAATAAACTTTTTGTTCTGATCCTGTAAGTTTCCTGCCACGGTATTCAAATGTATCTAACAAAATACAGCCAGCTCTAGTAACAGGTTCATCATACTGCAATTATTTTCCCTCCAAATAATCAACTTGGTTCTTTTCCTTCTTTCTTTTCTTTCTTTCTTTCTTTCTTTCTTTCTTTCTTTCTTTCTTTCTTTCTTTCTTTCTTTCTTTCTTTCTTTCTTTCTTTCTTTTTCTTTCTTTCTTTCTTTCTTTCCTTTTTATCTTTCTTTTTCTGACTGGACCACAATCCTGATTTTGGACTATTTTTTTGTTTTGGAAGTGGAGCACACAAGTAAAAAATCAAGCCTTTATTTATTTGGTTGAACAGACTTAGACAAATATTAATAAATTAGGATAATTTACTGACATGTTAAGGTAATTTAACTAAATTAACTTATCTAATTTTATTACTGACTTAATGTCTCCTTTTCTAAATCAGAACCTTTTTCTACTTGGTAAGGAGAATACATAGTTAAAATACAGTTCCAAAGCAGGGAGTTGAACCACATTTTAATAATGGGATTATTCACTGCTACTTGCCAACATAATAAGATTTTCAAAAACTGATCCCATGCAAGGAAAATGTAGTTGGGAACTAGGTCGAAAAAAGTGTTCACAGACAATCTAATCAACCATATGCACACTCATGGAAATAATATAGTGGTAAAAAACAAGGGGCTTTTTAAAACACTTTTTTTTTTTTTGAACATGCAATGATTCACTAGATAGAAAAAGCCACTAGGTGGCATTTGTGATTTATTAGGCTGGAATCGCTGTTCAAATATTACATCTAATCCTTGGTTTCAAGACATTTAACATTCCAAGACGTTAAATTCAAGAACCTCCTCCTGTAATTAGATAAATGCACGGAATTTTCACTTCTGCTCTATCATTTGGCAACCCATTTTCCGAAGTTTCCATTCAAACTGTAGACTTCTCAGGCATGTATTCCGTGACCCCACAGCACCAGCTTACATAAGTAATTACTTGTCTACAATTAAGCTGTAAATAATGCAATCACTCCATTCTTGTCCTGTCACTCTAGTCCCAACCACAACAAATAGGGCTAATCACATACTTACTCAAGTGTGTAATTATTTACAGTTAAACTTCTGTCACTTTCACCCTGTTTGGAAACAGTAGAACACAACCTGTAATTAGCAAATGTTGCTGCAGGCACTTTTACTTGGAAATATGCCATGGATTCAGCACCTATGTGAGCAAAGAGGTAAAGCCTTTGATCCAAGATTCTGGCATGGATTCTTCCCCTCAGGCTATTCTATTATCAGGCCTCAATAAGGAAGGGAGATCAATGAATTATTATTATGTTAAATAAGCCTCTTGAAAATCACCAGTGCCCTCCTTGTCAGAGACTTTATATGTACTTATGCTTATATGCATAAATACACTTATGTATAAGTACATATACCAATGTATATGTATTACTGTGTGTCTGAAGATGCAAGACTCAATCAGGTATACACCTGATTTGGATTTTCACTGAAATGACAGTAAAAATCTTGGTATTCACAAATCAGATTGATGAATATAGGCCTCAAGCTATCATTTCTTTCATATGATGTTCTCCAGGTTAGAACCTGACACTGCGAAAAAAAAAAATCATTCTTGCTTGAAATACAACCTTTTTCGAAGCATTATATTCAACAAAACACAATTATACTAACAGGTACAGAAACAACTGTATGTAGACATGCCACTAAAAAGACTAGTCATAAAGCAAATGCTTTTAAGTCATACTCTGGTTTATTGTGCTGAAATCTTCCAACTAAAATTATTGTCTCATAATAAATCGAGTGCGTCAGACATGTAACGTTAAACCGTATGTGCCCTCATTTCATAGTGAGTCTGGTTCTGTCAATGTACTCAGCTGGAGCTATTCCTTACTCTATTCCAAGACTGATGAAGAACTACTCAGCCTGAACAAGGAGGCAGAATTTGTCCCATGGAGAAGATTGGACAATTAGAAAGAACTCATTTGCCACCTGCCCTTAGCAGTAATTCCCAGAGCAGATGGAATATGAGATTAAAAACAGGACCTGTTTTTTTACTGGCACATAAACAGATCATTTAGAAGAAAAGCTGGGTAAGAACAGGCACAGAAAACAATTGTCATAACACTTGTTTTCAGTTTATCAAAGATATTGGACAGTTAATTTTTTCTTTCCCTCGTCCCATTCCCTGTTTCATCCTCATTATGGCTATAGCTCATTCTGTAACTGTTCTCATGGTCTAAAGTTGTTTTACATCCAGAAGTCAGAGTGAGTTGACAAAAGATAACAGATTTTAAGTAAGCCTCCTTTGTGGGAAGACACTAGATTAAATCCTTCAATAGATGCACTGACTACTATCAGTGGTGAAACAACTCCCTGTGTAAGATCCTGCATGTTTTGAGTCAAACATAGAAAGGAAAAGTCTGAGGATTTACTGCCTAGTCCTTAGCAATGTCTGGCGAACAGGTTTCAGTAAAATGACTGGGTATCCAATTACCATGGAAACAGTCATACTGGATGGAGTGTGTGCACTTAGCTAATTTGTTAGTTAGTTGCTGTTGAATTACAGTGATATGAAATTGCTGTAGTCTCAAGATACTTTTTGAAATGGCAGTAGCTGCCTCCCAGTATAATGACTCACTTGAAAAGTCTATATCAGGCAGAACAAAATGCTCAGCAAATGTTTCCAAGTTGACAGATATTCTGTTAGGGACCTATGATTTGCTGTTAATATGATGCAGGAAGAATGCAGGCATGCCGGTCTTTCTTTAGTCTTTTAACTGCCTGCTAAGACCATGACCTTTTGCTGCTGGTGGTATACATATGTTGAACATTTGTTTGAACTGTCTGCCCACCACTGATAAACACAACCTACCAGATTACATTATGCAAATGAGTTGCAAGGGAAATAAAATCGAATTTCATACTTTCCTACCTGGCAATGCTTCCCACAGCTTTGTATTTATGACACTTTAAGAAATATGTAATCCTTGGAGGAAAGTGAGTGATCCATATAGTTATTACATATAATTCTTCCACAACACCTGAAAATCTGTCAAACTGTCATTGCAAGCTGCCATCTGAGAAACTGCCCTTCAGGGTCTTAATTTGCCTTTCTTTCCCCCTCACAACCCATGAAGATTATTTACAAGACTGCTAACCACATCTGAAATCAACCCTTGTCAGATTATTCAAGATTTGTAAATTGCATGAGAGGTATAAACTGCAAGATGTGCTGATAAGGACTTGGGTATTTTGGTAATGAACATAGCCAGTTTCTAGTTATCATTTGAGGGCAGTATATGCTTCATCTCTTCTCTTTGATTGGGCAATCAAGGATTTGCTTGCACACTAAACTCTTTTCCCAGGTAAGACAGCTGCTGATTCTATTCTCTTTCCACAGTGTATTAAACACATCCTTGTGTCACCAGCAAGAACAGGAAATGAAGTGTATTAGAAATTTTTTCTTTATTATCCTGTATTCTGAATATAAAACAAAAATATGTTTGAGCTGCAAAAAGTCATCAGCACTGCAAGATATATTAATAAAAAATACATTGTATTAACTAGCTTTTCTCTCTCCATAGCTTAGTGTTTCAGGAGAAGGTGATATCAAGCCTTTGTTTACATTTCATTAACAAAAATTTCTCACTATTTCCTCACTGAAATGTGAGGGTTTGATTCCTGATGCTCAAAGTGATATTTAACTTTCTTACAAATCAACATGATTTTTATGTCTAAAAGCATGTGAAACTGAACTAATGACATCATTATGGTTGCAATCCATCACACTGGAAATCAAGTCTAAGAAATTGTGACATACAATATGCTGAAGGGCTCAACAATGTAAATGTTACACTTCCAAATCTCCAGAGATTTGGAGTGACTTGTTAGAAGCTGTCATGAATTACAGAACTTCTTTCTAAACCCAAAAGGCTGTCACAATATTTGAGGTTTTTCAGACTTTTCTATCTTAAAAACTACAGAAACACAGATATATGTCAAAAGATAAGCCTTAATCTGACTGCTGTTTTCTTAGCCCTGACTTTATTGAAAGAATTTACATGATACAGAATATGGATGATATGGATGTTCCTCCACAGCTGAAGCCAAAAAATATTGGATACAGTTTCAGTATCAAGAAAATAAATAATACAATGTGATTAAGATGAAAATTTGGAAATCCCTAGCACTGATGCATTTGTTGAATAACATTTCAAAGTAAAGTTAAAAAGTTAACTGACATGAAAGCTTTTGGCCTTTTTGTTAGTAGAGGGAAGAACATATTCTGCATCTTGTCTGGTGCTCATCCTTTCTAGGAAACATGAGGTCATTAGTGACTTGCAGCTGGGTAAGGTAAATCCACCCAATTTATATTTTTATTAAATATAATAAATTCCATAGCAAAATACATTTTATTCCTTGCTATTATTTTAGGAACCAGACTCCTAATCCTTTATTTACATTACAGATGTGAGTCTACTTCTGCACAATTAAGTTCACCTCATAGATAATCCACAAACTAAGAACTCAGCGTTTGGTAACATCTGGTCTGGTTTCTTGGCTTTTGGCATAAATTTTCTGGAGCTGTAGTTTGAAACTTTTGGAAGCTACCTAATCTGTGACTGAGTCATTGAACTCCAGGTAATACTAAACATCTACATCAGGGATGTGGTTTACAAGGTTTTGAGTCTCATAACTTTTCAATTCCAGCTAACAGTTTAAAAAGTCGTCCAAATTACTTCAGTGAGTCTACTTAAAAAATAAGATTCTTTTCTTGGAAGTAATGATTTCAGATACTGCTTCAGAACCTTAAGCGTTGGTCAGTCTAAGGTGATCTCTGGAGAACAGAATCTGGGGGAAAAAATATGAGCAAAGGGAAGAAGGCATCAGTTTCAAGTGATTGGATAGGTAGAAAAACATTCTTTGAAGAACTGTATCATGGTAGGCTTTGAAGTATTGAGATTTTCTTATGTAACAGTTGCTGCCTGAGTCTGGAAAAAGGAAGAATGGCAAATCCTCAACTTTAAACAAAAAATGGCAGATCTGCTAGTATTTTTATGATACTTCTTTGGAGTTGTTATTGATTGTCACTACTGAATTAATGTAACAACATGGGTCAAGACATAAATCAACTTCATGTTGTATGTTTCCCATGGCACAGGACTATACATTTCCTATACCGTATTTACATGGAGTGAATGTGCCACTTAATTAAGTTGAACAAATAAAGTATTCATGGATTTATGTTATTTTATTGTACAGTTTATGGCTGGCACACAAACTTTCAATTCCTTTCTCTCTGCTATTCGTTTTTGTACAATTATTCATTCAAATAGGTTCTCCAAGTGCAGAAGAAATTAAATGTTCTATCCACATTCATGCTAAATGAATTAATTCTGATTAATGTTACTCAAATGAATACAAAATTAATTAATCACCATTAGAAAGAAACTGAAATGTTTTACCCTGACTTTTTAAGCTTTAATATGCTACTGGGTCTCATGACATTAGATACAGTTAAGCTCCTAGATGCAAGGATTTGGGAAGTATTGGGAGATGTCTACATTTGTAACTAGGCTTGGGAATTTTGCTCCCATCTCTCTTTGAAAGTGATACTTATTATGCGTGCTCTTTTGAGTTCTTAATTTTTTAGACTGGTATGTTTTCTAGTAGATTTTAGTCCCTTTTTTGAGTCAGAGGGCAGAAAGGAATTTTATGTCTGCATAAGCTTACATACAATCTGGTATGAATAAAGTAATACAGTGGGCAAGACAAGAGGATGAAGAGAGATGTGAATAACTTGTGCTTCTTCCATAAGTAACATCAAGAAACTGTTCAGTATTATTCATAAAGTGTCTCCACAAGTCTTCTTTCCAATGATCAGTTCAAGTTAATGATGTTTCCTAAATTCTTAGCCAAGGTATCTTTGCCTATTATGGGATAGTAAAAGGTAATTTTCTAACAATTTAAATGTCTGGAGAATGACTTCCATGATAAATTGCACTTAGCTCTCCATTTATTTCCCTCTAATTTTTTATCACTGCCACCCCCTTGCTATTCTCTGACATCTCACTACTAGGTAACGTTGCACTGAAAATACAGAATCATAGTATCACAACATAAGACAGCCAGGGAGGGACCTTAAGTATGTCCTGCCAAAATTGAAACAATCATGAGGTCAGATCAAGTTCCTCAGCAGTTTATACAGTCAGGTCTTGAAAACCTTTAAGACTGGACACTTTACAACTGCTATGGGCATTCTGCTACACTGTTTGACAGTCCTGATGAAGAAAAATATTTCCCTTATATCCACTTGTTCCCCTGCCACAAACCAGTGTGAAGAGACTGACTCAGGTTTCATGACTTCTCACAGGTATCGCCAGGCTCCTGTTATGTGCTACCTTCCCTTTTCTGGGTTGAACAAACCTAGTTCCTCCTCCTGTATTTTGATCAATTTACCCTTCTTCAGTTACTACTGTTGGCCATTAAGCTTATTGCCTTCAGGAAAACTGGGTGAATGTCTCCAAGCATGGATTCCAATTTGGAGAACAAAGACAGTGTGTGGCTGGGTATGAATCTGTGCAACAGTTTTCCTAGTCCTGTTCTGCTGATGTTCTCATCAGCATTCTGCTGATGATCTAGATTGAGTTACCTCAAAACACCAAAGTACAGGTATTTACAAGTGAGCAATAGGGAAGTCAGTACCTATGCATTACCATATTTTTGAACACAAAAAGACAGTTCCTTCCTTCAGAAGTCCTTGAAAGAAAATATAATAGCTATTGGTAGGTGTGTGAGCAGCAGCTGCATTGAATTTTGCAACAGATGCATGAGAGGGAAAGGTCATGTCTGATGGAGGTTTTACTGGACCCTTTAATGGACTGTTTGGCTACCTGTCTTCTATTGGTAATCTTTCCATCTCTTCTTATCCATTTCAAATGTTCTGGAAGGAAAAGTGTGAATTTGTCCTACCAGAAAAGATCAGTCTTTGAATTCCAAGCTACAATGAAATAGCTAATGCCTTGACCCCAGATTCAGATTTTTGTTTCGACTATTCTCAACTTAATATTTCAGTCTGTGAACCAGAATTTTATTCCAAATTGCTTCATAGAACTACAGAATTAAAGTGTAATGTAAACTTACAGAGTGAGGGAAAATTGTCACTTCAGGATGTGAAAGACGAATAACTGAAAAAAATAGCTGTATTATGATCATAAGAAAATTGCTTATTTTGAAAGCAAGATGAGGAGAGCATTAATACCAGAAAAACTGAAATTTCCATGATCTGATCTGTGATAATATCACAATAGTGACATCACACTAAGTTTGTCCTTTGCGTACATAGTTTAAATAAGGATCTCTGGTGTGCTAGGCCTTGCTTACCACAAAATAAGTGAGGTAAACTGCTTTGAAGGTCAGTTCTAGTATCTACTTAAACATTTTGGCATCTAAGAATGTCCCAAAAGAACAGAAGATGCTTTCAACATGTTAACTGCTCTATATAACATCATCATCATGAGAAACAGTTGAATACCAATTTATCTGCAGCTTTCCTGAAAGGTTTATAGCACAGTGAGTGGTAATCACATTAGTTGCCTTTATCACTTGGACTGTACATTACATTAACATAATACAATTTTATAGCTTTAAGAAATATTAAACTGAAATGAAGGCAAGTAGTGCTTCACTAATGGATTTACATCATCTCTTATCCCTGCTCAGCTACAATGTCTATAATCAGAGAGAATATTATTTGCACTTTAGAAAGAGCTGTTCATTTCAAACATTGTATTAGTCTGCTAGAGTTGCCATTTAATTGGTTTGTTGAGAGATGCAGAAACTTCTTTTGTCCTTAATCCTGATTTAAATTTGTTATAATTTTTTACTCTTATATATATCCATAACAGAAAGACACATGCATACACATACTTGTGTAAGAGATTTAGAGACAGAATTTAGAGAATTTATCTTAACCATTGAAATTTGGTTAAGATAAATAAATAATTTGCCTTGGATCTTTTAAAAGTCTCTGATTTTCCTCTAGATATCTCAAGTAGCTTTGGTTTGTCTGGCAGGGAACATCAATAAGTGAAATAAACAGCAAAAGGAATCCAACTAATCTTTTCATCCAAACATCTCCATGAATTAAGGGAAAAAAGCACAGCACACAAAAACAACTGTTCCTGTTCTAAAGAGAGTTTTAATGAGTAATAACAGAAGCGTATTTTCTTTGTTTCTACACTATGACAGAAGCATGAAACTTGAAAATGAGAACCAAAAGAATTACTGAAATAATCTTCATATGCTTAATCCCATTATCAATATAATTTTTTTGCCAATCACAGTAGAAATAATTACTAGTAATTGCTGTACAAATAGCTCACAAGAATGCTTATATCTCTTGTCATCATTCCTCAATAGTCCACTATTTGTTTCAGCACTATCAGTGTTTCCAAGCCTTCATTTACAGTTGTATTCATCCTCCTCATTTGCTAAAGATCGGATCCAGAGCTCATTAGCTCTGGTTAAAATAGACAAGAAATATAGAGTCTGTTCTAAGTTTCTTGCCTCCTTTCATCATTTTCAGCATTTTGTGCTGTTCTTTTGGAACTTAGGAGTCAATTGCAATCACAAGTCCTGATTATTCAGGCCAAGCATTTCCATATTGACTTAAGACTTGGGACAAGAGACTAACACTAAAAGAGTTGCTCACACTGAATATCTATGCCAGATATCCTTAGAAGTCAGAGTATGGTGTTTGTGAAAAGTATGTGTAGGAGTGGCCTCAAAGTCCTTGTGTAATTCAGATGAATATTGTTTTTTTCTGCTAGCATGTGTTATGCTTTCCTGTGACTAGCTTCCAGGAAACAAATGAGAATTAGACTTTTTAAGTATTACATATTTTATTTTTTCCTGTGTAATTTGCTGCTCTGAGGTCCTTTTCTTTTATAAATTATTTGTATTTATAAGTGATTTGTACTTTCTCAAGTTAAAAAAGATATACAGTGGAATTATGCTAAGAAAGGAAGAAAGGAGATAAAATTTTCTGGTTTTTTCACCTGTTTAAGTTGTTCATGACAACGGTATTGCTCATGCATGCAATTTAACCTGTTCTGGAGAATTGGCAAATGGGAATCAACCACACAAGGGTATATTTATTGAGAGGCTGATAATCCTGCCAACCTTGTGGTTGTTCTAAAGGCTCCATCTCAATTTCCAAAAAGTTAGAGTCACACAAAAATTTAGAGGTGAGTTGGCAACCCCACCGGAATTAACAAGTTTACTTTCTTGTTCAGAGTTTAATATTTCTTCTCTTTTAACAGAAACATATAACTTCCTTGTCTCTTCACCACAGGATTAATGGCTTCCTTGCTTGTATGTTTGACTGATGGTATTCAAAGGTGTCAAATTATTTAAGGTCTTGTGCTGAACCTTTTCCTACTGAAGTAAAAATTATTCAACATCTGTCAAGCATGCACCCGTGTTTGTTATTTTTTCCTATATGTGATTGACTGGGATTTTACACTCAGCTACTGCATCTTACCAACATCCTTCCAGTGTTAGAGTTTATTTATCATAGTGAGAGAAAAATAACTGTTTTGAAAAAACCTCTTAAAAGTAGTGCATGGTTATATAAAATTCTCCTCATCTTCCCTGTAGATGAACCTGAGAAGCACATATACTTAGTTGAATTTCAAGTCTTTATATATATATACACACCTTTATATACTATATAAATGCTTTATATATATATACAGCATTTCCTATATGTATTCAACATTATTATGCGCTTCTTTTCTTCTTGTGCATAAAGAAAACCCATGGTCTTGAGGTTAAACTTTAACCTAAAAGTCAGCATCAATTTATTGCTAGTTCCAGTTCAGATATTGACTCCAACGAGTGTGTTGCAGTATTCCTGTACCTCAGATTACCTAAGCAAGAAATAGAGTCAAAAGGTCATTAAACTTGTATCTTGGAACTTGTTATCTTCAGCATATAGGCAAGAGGTACATGCATTATTATCAACACTGGAATAAATCCACTAGCTTCTTAGATGAAAAGTATATTGGGATATCTCTAACTCAGTGACTGGTGAAAAAGGGGCACATTTCTTGAAGAATCTCTGCCTGGACTTTTTCATGAAAATGTGTGGTTAAATGTTGCAACATCTATAACTTCCTACTTCCTGACGCCAGAAGTCAGCAACTGGAAGCCGTGATTCACAGAAGACAAAACCTCTGACCTGCTGCAATGGACTGCCTGCTCCCCTTTGATCTCTAGAAGGGAGACCTGTGGTGTGGCACTGAATAGTTTGATAGTTAATATATTTGCTCTTTGAAAACCAATTTGGACATTAAAAGAATTTTTCATGTAACAAATTTCATTTATCTTCCTAACACAGTAAGCTTTGATTTAGGCAATCAAGATTTTCTTTATATTTAATTGTGTATACTGTTTTTCATTCAGTCAATGAGTCATCAGCTTTTCATGTATTTTTAAAGCCTCACAAATAGATGGTCTGGAGTGTTGTTAATTATCAATTAAATTTTCCGAGAGTGGACTGTAAAAATTTCAGATGAACCTAATTAGAAAGAATGCAGCTTCCCTCTGCACCTCTAGGCTCAATTATTTTAAAGTATATGATAGCACAGGAAAATAACCAAACTTTTCCTATCGATTATAAATGTGCTTCTTAAACGAGATGCTAAAAAGTAAAAAATGCATAATTCAAAAGTGAAATTAATATAAATACATTATATTTTGGGTTTTTTTTTTTACTCTCTGCATGGTCAAATGCTATTTTACAAAAGTGATCACCTTATATATTTGTAGACCTCTTTTATCTGGGATATTTTTGGTTTAGAAATTCTTCTACTACTGCATGCTTGCTATAAATGTTGCACTTCTAATAGGCAGTTATATTCATGACAGTATAAATTTGAATGTTTATTTTGCTAGTGGAATACTCAGATCGTAGTAACCTGCAAAATTTCCACTATCCCATCATGTCTTCTCATTTACCTCACTTGATCAATAACTTTCCACAACAACATAAATGTACTTGATATTTCAGAGAACCATACTGACCTGAGTCTATCTCAGCACATGCTACTGAAATAAGACAGTGGAAGTAATTTCAAGAAAAACTTAACAAAGAGTTTGTAAATATTCTGGCCTAAAAAAGAAAGAAAGATTTTCTGAAGAAAGGCTTTCAAAGCTATGAAGGATATGCAGTGACCAGGATCTTTGTCTTTGGCAGGAGGCATGAGAGAGATATCTATTCAAGGCTGGATTAGATCACTGTTTTGTCTGAAGGCCAAAGAAATTGACAACTTTGGATAGGACTGAATCCCTCCAATCACTGAGTTTATTTCCTTGTTTGGAAAACACTGAATGTTACTTTCAATGGCCTTGACTGAAACAGAAACCATCTTATACCTGCGTTTCAGCCCTGCTAGCTGTAATGAAAGGCCAGTCAAGTACCACTCAGACAGGTGAAAACATTTCAGTGTTCAGACTCGATGTATTCATGAGCAGGTTACAATCCTTTATTCTTTAGTTTAATATTCTTTATCTCTTTACATCTTCTGTTTAACTCACTTTTGTATTTACAAATAACATTCTTCTCTTAGGACTTTCTATTCCTTTGGTTACCCCAGTAGTACTCACCTTTACTCATGCAGATTGATTTTTTTTTTGCTTTTTAATATGACTGATCAGAGTAGTATACCATATTCCAGAGAAGTGGTGTGCAGAGTCATACTAGTATTTCAGGTTTTCTGCTGGAAGCATATTTCCCTGCATATTCTAGAAACACACTTACCTTTCTCTCAGCTGGTTTCTACTTGGGGCATCTTCTGATCCACTTATAAGGGTAACTTCTTGTTCATTCACTTCTGGCTGATGATCTTCCAGTTTATGACAAATTCTTGGTTTAACTTTTACTGTGCACCATTGAGGATACTGTATTTACATTTAATCTTATTTCCATTACTCCACTCCCCATAGTCATTTATTTCTTGCATGTTTCAGGAAGCAGGTTAGGGTTAGGATTTATCAGTCTCCTTTGCAGTTCTGATGACATCTTTTCCTTTCTAGATCTGCATCAGATTTATGTTTTATTGAAAATCATAAGCCTATATCATCTGTCTTGTATTCTGTTCCCAAGGGTCTGCTTCTTATAAGCTTCCCACTCTCTTCTTCACTCTCTCTTTTTTAATTTTTTTTTTCAATTTAGATTCTTTTGCATTAAACTTAACAGTTTTGTTGCTAGAGAAACTTAACATTTGCTAACTATAAGTATTTGGATCAGCTTTCAGCTTGATGTTTGCACTTGTCTGTGCACAATAGACTTCTGCTTATGATAGGTATATACATGTGCAAGCAAAATATACGCAGGTATCTTCCCCACAAAAGCCAGGGCAGTGGAAAGGATTCAAAGGGTTTATTTCAGAGGCAAAGACATTAAAACTTACAAGCTTCTCGGCACTGCAAGACAGCACTGGGTCTCAGAGGGAAAGGCAAACCTATTCTCTCCCAAGCTTTATCATTGTTGGCCCCTTCAACACTCCCCAGGTCTGCAGAGACCCTGTAGCATTTCTGTGTTATCTCTCTCCTCTCACATATCAGAAAAAAAAAAATGAGAACTTCTCTTGGTATGCAGGGGTGGGAAGAAAGCATTTAAAGTGCCTTTGAGGAAGAGTTACCTTTTAGATAGAAAGCCTTCCTAAGCAAAAACCCTGTCTCTTCGCAACAAAATCTTCCAGGAAAAATGGATATCCTATCCTCCCACCATGACAAAAGAAATATTTAACAAAAATATGCTTCAAATGCATGCAAAATCCCCTCAGCATTAAAAACAGAGCATTAAGTCTAAACTATGCTCAGTACACTTGTCTCATTCTGAACAAACATTTTTACACAAATTATTTCCGTACAACAAGGAGACATCTTAATAGATATGTCAACCTTGAGATGTTGGATATTTTAATGTTTACTGCCTTTATTCATAATATCAAGGAAAATAGTCTTCTGTGGGCTGGTGGTTGATCTCTACTTTGAATTCCAGTTTATGATGAGAAAAATGTTTGAGCTTTTACTGTATTTTAAAACTTTTGAAAAGTGGTGGTGATTTAGATAGATAACTTATCTGTGAGTATGGTTATTTGCATCACTTTATTGTGGAACTAAAACATACTTGCTCTTCTTTGAAAAGGCTATACAATATCCACTGTGGCACAACATTTGTAACAATGTTTAGAAGGGACATCTAATCTCAGTGTGGAGTACCATGTTACAAGGAAATGACAAATTAAATCCTACTGCTGTGGAACTGTAGATCAGAATTAGGACTTCTACTCACAGAAAAGTGAATCCTAATACATGTGGACTAGAGTCTCTCATGTCTCTACTTTAAACATTACTTTATATATACTTTGTCTTTCAGTAGTGAGCTCAAACCCATACAAATATTTAACCACTTAAACATACACTTTACTGATAATTAAATTCTGAAAACACATATTTAATACTTTCTGCGACCAAAACTTTGGTAATTTTTGAAGGTGCTTGTGTTTTGTTTATTTTAATTTTCAGATTTGTAGACATCTAGACTTTTTATTTTGGCCAAGAGTTGCTCGGGTGTCCACATTTTTGCATCTAGCTCTACACTCCAGGAGCTTCTTTTGTCTCTTATGTGTAGCTCCTATCATCTGAGTTCTATCTTTCCTTATCTTACATACAGAACTCCATTGAAAATTGCATTGTGAAATACACGTCTATTTCCACCTAAAAAGAGAGCAGAAAATGAGATTAAATTTATTCCTTATTTTATAAATTAATATCTAATGGACTCAACTAAGCTGTAAAAGATCTAGGTTCTGTTCCATACTGAGTTTATTTTTTTTTTTAAAGTAATTATGTTAGTCATCAAACTATAGCAAAAGCTACAACTGAAAGGTATTCTAAATTTCTTTTGAAGTTGCTCTACTTTGCACAGTATAATTAAATGCATGCTAGGTCAAAGGAGAAAAGATAGAGTAAGTAAAGCAACCACTAGGGAGAGAAGTAAGAACTGAATTTTATGTCATTGAGTACCTTACATAACAACTTTAAACACTAAATACAGCAAGGCAGTTTCTATTCTGGAATGACCTATTGTGGTACTTAGTGATATTTGCTTAGGAAGTGGAAGAAGTTTCAAATCTCAGCAGGCACTGAAACAGGTGTTGTAACCCCTATGCTACTGCATAAGAAATTTGGAGCATCAGAAAGTAGGTGATATATTTCTTGAGACCTCTATGGGACAAGATCAGGACGAGTGAATAGCTTCTAGAAGTAGCTGAAATTGTGACACATGTCCATTCAGGGCCTAAAGTGAGGCAACTGGACATCATGAGACTGAAAATATGCTCTTCCATTTGGGCTCTCTTTCTGGCTAACCTAAACATGCCCCTGATCTTTATGCTGATTTCTGCAGAATTCTTCCTGAAATACCCAAATTTGTACTCTAAGTAGAAACTAGATACTTAACTTCAGGCTGTCAAAGTCATCAAAAGACAACTAAAGTATCAGAGGACTCTTCTTCCTTTGTATCATGTGGTTCAAATTATGCTGGTAATTTGTATATCACACAAATTTCTTTATAGAAACAGTTAATAACGCAAGCTTCTAAAGATATTTGAGTTATATTTAGTTAGTTCTACTTCTTTCCCTCTCTTTCTCCCATAAATGGCCACCTGTGTACTGGAATGCTGCCTCTAAAATGGTTAAGATTAAGTGAAGTTTATGTTTCCTTTTGAAAGGAAAAAATTTTAAAAATCTCAAAAAAATCAACCAACAACAAAAAACCCACACCAAACAAAAAAAATTCACAAAATATTCAGGTAATATTTTAGAGCTACAAAGTCCAACATGGACTATGGTATATATGTCTTTTCTGCACTAAGCAAAACTGACAAACACCTCTACTATATTATTATTGAAATAAAGAACAATTGATCTGCAGAAGATACTAATGTATTATTATAATTACTGCAATTTGTTATCAAGAATAATTTAATTTCCTTGTAAATTTGAGTTTATGTCATACATTTACAAAGTCAACTTTTTAAATTTTGCTTATAACAAAACAATAAGAAAGTCCAATATTAAATATTACATTATTTTAGATGGATATTTTATCTTTATACTTCAAATTCTATTTTTGCTACTGAATTTCAATTATTAACTCTAGCATAATGATTGGAATTAAATACCTGCAGCTAATAAAATTTATATATTTCAAAATGTATACAAAAAAAAGATAATATAACTACAGAGATAATGAACTACAACACTAAGAGGTGAAATCTTCCCTAGGTAGGAAAATGGCATCATTAAAATTTTTATCTCAACGTATAACAGAAGAAAAGACTACAGTGCTGTTTGAAAGGGTTATAAGTCAAGTAGTAATAAAGAATAAAAGTTTATATTTTATTCATCAGAAACTACATCAATCACATTAGCCCAATAAATGTGTGAATCCAATACAAGACTGAAAATAAACTGAAAATATATTGGTGAGTTAAATACTGCATTATATTTTAAGAGAAAATGCCACTTCAGGCACACAACACAAACCCTGAGCAAAATCTTAGTTTTCCTAAAAGATTTATTTGAGAACAAAGACTAACAGCTTTAGCAATTTTAATAGTTCAAACCCCTGAGTCTTTCTGCCAATGACGAGCAATGAAGTAATGTTTTAAGTGTGCCAAATTTATAAAAAAAAGCAAATCTCTTTATTAGAAACTGTATTTTCTGCTGATTTTCACAGGTGGTTAAACTAATTAAAATTAATCCAAACGTGAGCATGATGATTTTTTGCTGATTCTTTGCTTCATGATACCAAGCGGTGGAGAGGGTAGACAGGCAAAGAGCCTAGGTGCTGTAAACAGAAGGGACACGGTAAACAACAGAACAAGGATGAAGTGGGATCACCAGAAACACAAGGATATAAGTAAGGAAGTGCTTGCCCCACAGTCTTATGAGGGAACCTCTTATTCCCTTCATGGGAAATCAGTACACTTGAATGTACGTAGACTAGTACAGGCTGTGGCCTGAAGAACAAACAGGAGGAATTAGAAGTCTGTATGCAGCTACAGGACTATGACTTCACCGAAATAATGGAGATGTGGTGAGACAGCTCACACAACTAGAGTGCTGCAAAAGAGAAACCCAGGCCCCTTAAAAATCACATGTTGGCAATGCCCTACATGTGAGAGACAAGCTGGAATGCGTGGAGCTCCACCTTGTGACAAGTGATGAGCTGAGAGCTGCTGTGTTGGGATCTGGTGGGCAGATGAACATGGTCATTCCTAATAGGAAAGAGTAGTTGAGGTCTTTGTCATACAGTGGGAAGAAGCCTCAAATTCCCAGTCCCTGGTTCTCACACCTGTCACCCTGGCATCTGCTAGAAAGACAACATAAGTCAAAAGCAAACTAGGAGGTTTCTGGAGTGTATTGACAACAGCTTCCTGACACAGGTGGTCCAGTTAATTAACAAGGAGAGTGGACATGATAATTACAAGCAGGGAAGAAGTGGTCAGGGATGTGGAAGTCATCATGTGGGCTGCATTAACTGGGAATAGTGGAGTTCAGGATCCTGAGAGACTGGAGTAGGGCAAAAGCAGGATCATCACCCTGGACATCAGAAGCACAGGTTTTGGCTTGTTCCCTTTGATCAGCAGAGACAAATGTGAAGTCTGCACTTAGGGAGGAATAACAGCATGTAACAGTGCCTGCTGGGGCCAACTGGCTGGAAAGGAGCTTTGTAGAAAAAGACCTCGGTGAAAACAAGTTAAGCAGGAGCCAACCATATGCCCTCATGACAAAGTAGGCCAAGATATCCTTGGCTTTATTAGCAGTTTTGCCAGCAAGAGAGGTGATCCTTCCCCACTTCTCATCTCTGGCCAGTGCTCGACTACTCAGTACCAGAGAGAAATTTAGCTACTGGAGAGTCCAATGAAGAGTCACAGAGGTGAATACGGGCCTGGAGCACCTTTCAGAGATAGACTGAGAGAGCTGGTGTGGTTCAGTCTGGAGGAGGGTTGGAGGGGTCACCTCAGAAATGTCTATAAACACCTGAAGGGAGAGCATAAATAAAAACCAGCTCTTCTCAGTGGGGCTCAGTTACAGGACAAGAGGCACTAGGTACAAACTGCAACACAGGAGGTTGTCTAAACATCAGGAAACACTTCTTTACTGTGAGAGTAACTGAGCATAGGTACAGGCTGCCTAGTGAGTTTGTGGAGCTTCCTTCCTTGGAAACATTCAAAGTCATCCAGGCATGGTCCTTGACAATTGAATGTAGGTGACTGCTTGATCAGGGATTTGGAACAAGATGACCTCCAGAGCTTTCTTCTCTCCTCAAACATTATGTGAACTTGTGAGAGAGGTTCTTGAAAGAATCCCATAGGACATGATCCTACAAACAAGGGTGAGAGCTGACTAATATTCAAGGATCACCTACTCCAAGCTCAATAATCCCAACAAGTAGAAAAACAAGTAAAAGTGTTAGGATGCTTGCATGGATGAGTAGGAGCTCCTGGCTGATGTCAAAAGATAAAAAGGATGCTTGGAAGATGGGGTAAGGAAAGCCAAAGACCAACTGCACTTTAATCTGGCAAGGGATGTGAAGGGCAACAAAAAATGATTACATAAGTACATAAACAGAAAAAGGAATACTAGGAAACAAAATGTGTGTGTGTGATGAATGGGGCAGAGGGTCAGTGACAACGAATGCAAAAAAGGCTTAGCTGCTCGATGCCTTTATCTCAGTCTTACAGGTAAGATCAGAAATCCCAAATCCATGAGATCACATGAAATGTCTAGAGCAAGGCAGACTTTCCCTCCCAGTGGAGGAGGATCAGCAAACCAGAGAAAGTGCATGTAATACACCTACATTGATAAGGAATCTGGACAATGCCTTTGCAGGGCCACTTTAAATTATTTTTGAAAGGTCATGGGAACTGGGAAATGTTCCTAAAAGACAGAAGAAGAACAATTATGACTCCAATCTTCAAGCAGAAGGATCTAGAAAATTACAAGCAGGTCAGCTTCACCTCAATCCCTGGGAAGGTCGTGGAGTAATTAATCCTGAAAGCCATTTTCAGACACACCATAGAATCAGAGAAGGGCAAAGGACCACAGTGGGTCATCTGGTCCAAGCTCCCTGCTCAAGAAGGGTCATCCTAGAGCACATTACACAGGATTCAATGTAATCCAGACAGTTCTTGAATATCTCCAGTTAGGGAGACTCTACAACTTCTCTGAGCAATCTATTACAATGCATGGTCACTCACAGAATAAGGAAGTTCTTCCTCAAATTCAGGTAGAACTTCCTGTGCATCCGTTTCTATCAGTTTCAGTCTCTCATTCTATTGCTTGGCACCACCAAGAAGAGCCTGGCTCCACCCTCCCACCCTCCGCTCTCCTTCTTTTCTGTGGGGGAAAAGAAAGTGATTGGGGAAGTCATCATGGCTCTATGAAGGAGCAAATATGTTTGTCCAATCTGATAGCCTCCTACTGTGACATGACTACTAGCTTGATACTTGAGGGGAGAGGAGTGGATTCTGTTTAACTTGACTTTAGCAAAGCTTTTGACACTCTCACCCATAATATCCTCAGAGGAAAGTTAATAAAGTGTGGATAAGTGGTCTGTGAGATAGATTGAAAACTGAACAGCTGGGCCCAAAAGAGTTGTGATCAGTGGTATAAAGTCCATTTGGAAGTCAGTCACTAACAGCACACCCCAGGGATCAAATAGTGGCACTAGTACTGTTTAACATCATTAATGACCTGGCTGATGGGGAAGGGCTTATCCTGATTGGGTTTGCTACAAAACCTGGAGGAATGGCTATAATATACTAGATGTGTGTGCTACCATTCAGAGGGCCATCAGCAGACTGAAGAATTGAGCAAACAGGAACCTCATTAATTCAGCAAAGGCATCGTGCTTTAATTGACCCTGCTCGAATAGTGGGATTGCATTAGGTGTTCTCAAGAGTTCCCTTCCAACCTCAACAAATATGTAATTTTGTGATTCAGTACTTGATGAGGTACATTCTGCATTTATTTTCACTGATGTTGATAGGCTATCATTAAGTGCCTGACCTCTCAGAGGCATGCAATGAGCAAATGCCTGTGAGGGCTATGTACTATGCTGTATTTAGAAGGGATCATATCATTGGTTAATAATCTTTGAAAAGGGCTGTAAAAAATCAACTGTAAAAGACCTTGAAAGAGCTCACTAGAAAGGACAACTAATTATGGCTCAAGAAAATCATGCTACATAATTTCTAAGGTGATATTACAAAGCTCACCAGAGTAATTTCCTTCACATCTATTAGCTTGGATTAGGCCCCTTTTGAATAGAAAACAAGAAGTGACTAAAATGCACAAATAAAGAAACATTTAAAAAATACCACAGATAGTGAAGGTCTACCTCATATAATTTTTTTTGGACAAAATAAAGAATGAAATCACATTATCAGGAAACTTGTAATTACAGAATAGTTATGGAACTTCTCTTCGATATGGTGAAGATATTTTTACCTCTTTTACAAGTGAAAAACTAATGAATAAGCAATGAATAAACAATCTCTCCTCAATAAAAATTCCTGCCATGTGTGCTGCAGCTTGTTACCTCACCTGTGATGTTAATGTTTTCTGAGAGTAAACTGTGCACTGAAACAATCCATGCCAAAAAAAAAGCTTTTCTTATCTACTGTGTTTGAATTTTTTGTTAAGTAATTTTTTAATTTCCAGTCATTTTGGACATGATGCTTTTAAACAGCTTTACTGGAAGATGGGACAGGCTATAAACTTCAGATGAGAAGAGGGAGGACTAGGTGCCTGAGGAAGAGGAACTTTAATTTGGCTTTTTCATAAAAAACAGAATAGTGAAAGACCAGCCTAAAGGCTGGATTTGTGAAGAGTGTCTGAAGATGTAGATGATGTCTAGTGTGATCTCAAAGGCATTAAACGTAATAAGTTTAATGGTGTTTCCAAAAACAAAGAGCATGCTACAACCATTTCAAACTAGATCCTAAGACTCTGAAAAGTGGCTGACAGAAAACCCAACACTTTTGTTCTTAGGTATAAACATGAGCCAGCAAAGATGTTTCCTTATGTTAACTCTGAAACTTGTGACTTGTGTCTATCCTAGCTGACCCTTTACACATGGGAGAGACATAAGGTTATATGTGGTTATGGAGATATTTAGAACCTTACAAACATAGGCAAATGTCCAGAAATTGCATGTGCACAATGGAAAATATTCTGAGAAGACAGGCTTTATATTATTTGGATTAAGTTTGTATTCTTATTTTCCCAAATGTATGCATGTACCTCTGAAGGATTTTCTGGTATTTGTCTGGGACCCAGAGGTTATCAGTTCATAACCATAACTTAATGGGAGTTTGCTCTGTTTGGTGCTTGGGAATTATTATGCATGCAAATAATGAAACAGATAATTTCTTCTTTTTTCCATCATTGAACCTGCATTCACTTTTAATTGTTTAGTGAGAACATCTGTTAACTTTCTTTTGTATTATCAAGTTGTCAATGAGAGAACAAGCTATAAAATTTGAAGGAATTAAATGAAAATGACAAGGAAGGTTTAGATCAGGTATCATGAAAAATGACTGACTGAAAGACTTGAGGGAAAACTTCCCAGGGGAAGTCATAAGGGGTGTTAATCTAGAGATGTGCAAAATTCAATTGAAAAAAATTAGTTATCAGCAAGTGCGCATTAGGGAATGAGCCTGCATTAGGCAGGCTACTAGATTTACAGCAAGGCACTACTGTTGCCTTGAAATATGCTCCTGACCATAGAGTCTTAGGTTTAGAGAATGTAGTGGGACAGTAATGTTCATAGTAATCTCTTATATAAAAAACATATATGCACATATCCATGAAATTGACAAGAGGACTACTTTATTAGTAGTGAAATTAAGAGTTTAGGTCCATATTTTTTTGAATATCTTAATCACTAGTAGGCTTCCTCTTGGTGGGAAAATATTTTTTCAAAGTACAAATTTAAAAAAAAATTGTGATCATGGAGAGGATGGGAGAGGTGAAAGAATTTTGTTGTCTAGTGGTTCTGAGGATGAAAGCTAGCAGAGGTTTAGCTTTTCAAGGAATGATATCTCTTGAATGACAACACTGCCTCTGTTACTGTTGTGGCACACCTTCACATCTCCTGGTGACTGTCTGATGATCCTTGCAGTTTGATATTCATTCAGCCTCCTCAAGGATGAGGGGGAAAAAAGTGAATTCAACCCTTTTACTTTCTGGATAAGTGCATCAGATGCTAGCCAGTATTTATAACAGGAAACACATCTCCTCTTCAGACTATCCAAGTGGCTGGTAGCAGAAATTTCTAAGGTGTTCAGACTCGGAATTCATAATAGCAGCTTTGGGCTGATATGGTTCAAAAGAAAGCAGGGCAGCATCCAAAGACAACTGGATTTCTAGGGCTTTATAAAACCCTAGGAACTCTTGTTTTGCTTTGTTATCAAAGCTTAAGAAGCTCTATTTTTTTAAAGGTTCTTAGACCCATTACACCTAGCCTAAGCCACATGCAATGTCCTGGTCTTCAGCTTGTCTAAACTCTTTTATGACAACCTATTTCAAAACTTGTCTCTGAATATATCATATTTTCAATAGAGCCATGAAAACATTTAAATTGTTCTATCATTAGAAGAGTTATTTACAAGTCCAAAAGACCTCAAATATTAGGTCACTTTTGAAAACTCTTGAATTTCACAATAAGATATTTTTCTCTCAAAGAGTGAAAGAGTAAACCAGTTTATATGGTCTTTTAGCATACTTTTTCATGTCTTTGTATTCCTCGAAGTCCTCATGAATTTGAAGGTTTATAATTCATTTTAATCAAAATTGGCATAACCTAAAGTAGTGGAAATAGTGAGAGGCACAACAGTCTATTAATTTAACTGTATAGTTCAAACTTAGATGTGTTTGGTAATTCCTAAGGTCCAAGAACAAACAAAGAAAAGAAAGAGAAGTCTCCATTCCATGTTCTGAAATCCAAACTTCGAGTTAGCTCCAAGTTAGCCTAGTAAAGAAAAATTGTCAGAGGTAGTTACCAAATAGAATCCTATCACATGATGGATAAAAATTCAGCAGCCTAGAAGGTCCAGGGAAGAAGATCTTTATTTTAGCAACTGTGCACATTACATATAATACTACCAAGCATAAAATGACTGTGAAAACTGACTGAATTCTTCTAAAATCAGGTAAGTTATTTTTTCACGTTACTGCACTCCAATATGCTTCATACCTCTCTCCCAAGAAATTATTATTCCATCAAGCATTTAAACTTTTATGATTGTGTTATAGTGCAAAAGTTCTTAATGCATTTTAGAAATATTTTTTTGAAAGCAAAATTAATGTAATTTTGTTTCCTTTTTTTTTCAATTAATTTGATAGAATTCTGCTAGAACTACAAACAGCTGGATTTTCCCAGTACTTTGGCTTCATAAATGTTATTATGTGTATTAATACCCTCTCAGAGCTTACTGCTAGGAGTATAGCAAACCATAAGGTTTTTCACTCTGCTTTTGTACTTGCTCCTTGATTTCTCTGCATCTGGTATGATGACTGTCTGGTGGAAATGTTCCAACTACCTCTCTAGCAGTTCTAGATAGGAAAACCTTGTGAGTAATTTCTTTTTTTTCATTTAGTGGAATGGAGCAGAATTTTAGCAACATGACCATGAATCCTTCTGAATTGGTGAAGTGCTCATACTTCACCACCACAGAGGTAGTGGTGATATATGAAAACCTCTAAAGCAGAACACAGAATTACGTAAATGCCAAGTAATGTAATTTCCAGTCGGTAGCTTTATTGGTGGTGCTCAAACTTGTGAGCTCTTTTTAAATTTTATAACTGGTGTTATATCACACCAGTGACATTAATTGAGAAATTTTTGAGCATATGATCATTGAAACTTTGTAATAGTTTGGTTGCATAGATCTATTTTAAAAATATGGTGAATATAGGAAGGAAGTGTCCCGATGACAAAGGTGAAAACTATGTTATCAAAGAATTATTTCCACTGTTATGTAGTGAAAATGAAAAAATATCTTTAGTACTAATGATTCTCAGAAAGAAATTTCAAACAAGAGTGATAGGATCTCACATAAAACTATCTGATGGTGCCTAAATATAAGGGATACACCTCATTTTAAGTTAGTTAAATTTGATATAGACATTTTAGACACTGAAGCCTGGGGGCAGGTATGAGGGTTGGGTTCTAGATTTGTCTTCTATGTCGAAAAGCATACAGGAAGGAATAATAGTATTGCCTTTATAAGGGCTACTTGTAATGATATGAAATGTCAGAATATTTGGGGGTTTGAAAAATAAGCCTTATATACAGGAGCTAGAAACAATTTCCGCAACTGATAACATCAGATCTTTGTTCCAAGTGCACTTCCAGCTGCAGTCTATTTCCCTGCAGTGTGACCATTTTTCCTAATTAAGATTGTCATCTCTGTCAGGCTGAATTGTATCTACATCAATTAACTTATTCAAATTGATTATGGAATACGGCCTAGAAGGAATAATGTGGTACTCAAGTGACATTTTCTTTCATATGTCTCTTTACACTGCCTTTGTCCATTGCTTTGACCTCCAAAGAGTCTCACTGAATGGCAAACTCCACTTACCTCACTGAGACAAGTATCAGACTACAATGCCTTATCTGTGGGCAGAGCACATTACACAACATGGAAACTACTGCAAAAGCAATAATCATACTGATACTTCCAATTTTATGTCTTCTTCATGTAGGACCAACTTATACTGATTCTTACACAGAGGCCTTTTTAACCTCAGTAGAACTGATGCACGTGTTTTTTGAGACTTACAATACTGGTGTAACCAAAAAATAGATTTTTTTTTTTACACTTAATAACTTGTCAAGGTAAGTATTTCAGTCCAATAATAATCATTTCATTAGAGTCTGTGTAATAATAAAATTACATGGAAAAAAGTTTGGCTCGAACAGCGAGAATAGCTTCACATACTCCAAGAAGGGACTTTATACATGGAGATACTTCATTTTCTTCAGAAGTTTTGTTTCCTCCTAAGCCACACCATTTACAAAGAGGGTGGTTACCGATTGCTTCATTGCTGCAAACACTTCGTTATAGTGACGAGCTGCTATGTAACTATGAAGGTGTTCCCTAACAGTTTATTAGAAGTTACAATCGTTGACTTACACCTCCTTTTATACAGCACTTGTACTTTCAAATTTCCTCACTTTTCTTAACCTTTCAAGAACTACTTCAATTTCATGCCTAATATTTTATATTATTAATAGGCTGTGATATACTAAACACTATATCCTAAACAGTTCAAGTTTTGCTACAATGAATGCCAGAGCTCAGACTAACCCCTGGTAACGTAGGAGAAAGCTTTTCATGCATACTGTCTCCTTAGCAGCAGGTCTAGAGAAAACAACTGTAAAACTGAAGCTGACAGTATACTAGCACTGTGGTTTTGTGAGGTGTATGCTAGCTTGCTTGGACGCATATGACAAAGTGGGCATTAGTTTCAAGTATTGTAAAATAAACTTTCAAAATATATATGCACTATGGTCTGTAGCTACAGCCTCATGCTTGGGCTTAGTGCTGATGAAACTTGTCTGCTACGGTATCTGTGTGCAAAAAACTGACAAATGAGGAAAATTCCAAGGACAAATAAATTGCTGGACTTGTCTCCTAGATGTTAATTTCTAGTTCCATTGAAATAAGTGCCAGTGAAATGAACTTTTTGGTTTTGTTTTGTTTTCTTGAAGATAGAATTAATCCTCTGACACAACGGGTTTAGGCTGACTTGCTTGACTTTGCCTGTCCCTATCCCAAATAGCAACAGCTATGACACTGCAATACACTGCACCAAGTGGTTCAGGCATCAGGATCATTTGGAAAAATCGGTGGTTACAACATGTTGCAACTTTTTAAAAAACTTCTCAGGTGATAATGCAACTTTCAATTGAAATATTATTCAATTATTTTCAGAAACATTGAAATTACAATTATTTACAGTTGGTCTTTTAATATCTTCTAAACAAAGACCATATTCTGTGTAGCCAAAATGATCTCTCTGCTGCTTTGAGGGAGAATATGGGAGATGTTAACTTACCCTCCTAAGACAATGTCAATTTTCTGAGTACTTCTGTAGAAAGTCCATAATTATTTCAAGTGAGCTGGACAGAAAAATTCTGATGAAACAAAAGTGTGTCAAAATTACAATTCATTAAGTTTGAAATATTTGTGGGTGGGAGGTGGGGTGGGGGTGGGCAGGGACATGACATTTTGGCTTTGATATAATTACATGCAGTCAAGGAAAGTGTCCTCTGCAAAAACCATAAACATATATATTCATATAAACACACACACTGGAAAAAAATGCTACTTGTTTTTTGCCTACTGTACAGCTCACAAACCTGTGTGGTATTTTACTGGGCTAAGTGTGCTTGCTCTATCTGTCAGATAAGATACATAAATCTGTCTATAAAAATTTAGTAACACAGGACATATTTGATTTTTTGTTTATTTTCTGTGTCCCTTTATATCCACTTTGATATTAAGCAAATGTGTTTTGAGAACAGGCAGAAATGGATAGGTAGTTTGAAGACACACATAATTGTATTTCTTCAAATAAAAACGTAAGTATTAGCCAACCAGGTAATTGCATTTCTCACAAAACATTTTTATAAATGATGCAACCTTGCAAACTCACCTTCTTCATATTAAATAACTTCTTTTTCTTTCTGATATTGAAAATGGAAAACACAAATTAGACTGATCAGTTTACCTCATGTTAAAGGTAAAAGAATTGGCAATGATACCATTCCAGAACAATAAGGACTACATATGCCATATGCATTCAACGCTTTAACAATATTATAGGAACATTTTTAGGACACACTCATATTAATTTTTTTTTTATTTTGAAGGAATAAAATATGAAATGCAGTATTGGAAAAATCCACAGTAGGAGAATACTTATAAAGAACATGACTGCAAATGTCTTTCATTGCTGTTGATAACTGAATAACTATCTTTGGAAGAGATAGAAGTGAAGTTTTATAGAAGAAAATCAACTGGTATTGCTCAGTGAATTTTACATGCACGGTATTTAGGATAAGCATGTCTAAACTGAAATAGCAACCCTTTCTCAAATGTTTTTAACAAAAACCCTAGTAATCATATTGTTAATTTATTACAGTATTTTTTATTCTGGAAAGTGTTTCTTTTGTAGAACATGCCCTCCTATATAAATAAAGTAAACTGTTTTAAAGTCTTATCCTTGGTATCTGTATCTAAATTTACCTAGTGAAGAATGTCCATCTATTAACATTGAACTTTGAACAGGATTGTTGACACAGTGAATAATTCCAATTAGTGAATAATTCCAAATTAGTAATTCCCACTTTAGGTATTGATGAAAGTAGACTGAACTTCAACAATACTGGTTCAATTTAACAAAACCAAACCTCACTGTTGCTAGAAGTCATAGTTTTCTTGCCAGTGCTTTCACTTGAACAAAATTCTCCACTGATTTCATTGGAGGTCAAATAAAGCCAAAGCTGGGAAATTTAAAAACTCTTAGCACCCTTTGATAATTTTTCTGTAAAACCTTTTTCTCCTTAAAGACAATGTCTTCAGTCTGGGAAAATAAGAACACCATAAATATTTCTTCTAGCTATTATATTTATAGAGTTGTTCACTTAGGCTGGAATCAGTAGCTTCAATTGTTAGTGGTTTCTACATTCATTTTGGTCACCACTACAGAGTAGTTTAGTGCCTTCAAAACTGAAATTCTCCACCAAATCACAACAAGCTTTTGGTTAGCCTTTGAATAATATTATTGACTGACATGAAAATCTGCAGATAGAAGCGATAAACTTGCCTATATATAGGCAAATTTGGACTGCTGATTCACTGTTGGGTCCACTTTTATAACCACTTGAGCTTGTTTAAACACATGAATATTTGTATATAGAAATATGCATGTTTTGTTAAAATTAGAATTAAATGTTTTCCATCAGGAGTTCTGCTTGAACATAATGTAGTCAAATGTTCACAGTAAAAGGGCAGATGTCAAAACCCATGGATGTTGTGAACCCTACTATGCTGAGAGCAAAAAAATAATCCAATTTCTAACTTAAAATTATACTCAGTGATGACACTCCATTACTTGTCTTGATGATCTTCAGTAATGATAAAATTAATGCATTAGTCACATGCAATCAAACTGGCTCCTAGTAAGTCCTGCAGTCTGATTAAGAACGGCCCTCATTTAAAAATTTTCCCTTCTTTTCATTGTACAGCAAGCTATGTCAATTGATTGGGCAGAAAAAAATGAACTGAATTTCAGAGGGGAAATTGATTATAGCAAGACATCTGAAAACACTTTTTTTTACCAGAATAAATTTCTGTGATGTTTGAACTTACTGACAGGTTATAAATAAGAATTCCATGAAAATACACTTTTCTTTGAAGCATTATAACAAAAAGTAAAATAGTTTCTTCTTTTTGTAAACTTATCTCTATGACATACTTTTACAGTCCTGTAGCTTTTATAAAATCACACCGTTACTGCTTTTTCCTCTACATCTCACAGTCTGCAACTGCTCATGTTTATATGTGAGTGTGTGGTAATATTAAGTTTGAAAACAATATATCAGGACACCAAATATTTTAGCTCAAACGAAGGCAAAATGCAAATTAGATCAGTTTATATAAATTGGATGCAAATTATTTAGTACTTCTAGCTATACTGGCTTATAGATATGTGTACAATTAAATAGTTCCCACAAACAGGCACGAAGGTTAGCAGACAATATTGTTGATATTTCCATCAACTGTCATGTAAAAAGAGGCTCTCAAATATGGCCTTTTCCTGCTTACATTTTACGTTTTCGAGCTCAAAAGTACTCAGTGCTCCAATCTGACTTTAAAATTAGCAAGCACAGTAGAAATTGAAATGTTTCAATGATGTATGTTACACCCTCTAGGTGCTGAAAGAGGAATAATATATTGTGCCAAGAATAGCTGCTGCCAGGTAAGGCTATTACGAAATTTCACTGGACTTCAAAAAGCCTGGAATGTGACACATTGCCAAGTGAGCTTTTAGAAGAGAAAACAGCATTTTAAAGTGATGTTTATTTTGTAACAATACATTATATTAAAAATATTAGTCTTAATTCTACCCCACTTTATTAACAATTCATATCAGTAAAAAATAGTGAAAAATCATATAAATAATTAGGGAAATTTATTGAAAAAATGAGATAAATTTGATATTTCTTCAAAGATACTAATAAGAAACTCGATTATCTTGATAAACTTGCTTAAGTATATCTCTATCATCATAATATCTTTAGTAACATGAAGACTTCTTGGATACATTGCAGCATCGAATGCAACATCAAAGATAATACTGTCATTTTACTTATATTAATTTGTGTATCTAGATTACAAGCTAGCATCCTCTGAAACATAGTGAGAGCTTTGAAAACATCCTACTTTTTTGCATATGTTTTTTATAATTTATATATTTTCAAGTTATAAATTTATAACATTTTTATTAAAATACAAAAGAACTAAACAAAATTCACTTTCTTTTTGAGTAGTTGCATACTGTAGTTTTTGATTTTATTCTAACTACTGACTTTTAGTTGAATTCCAATGACATCAAAACCAATTCAGTAGTTCAACAGTACCTTTTCTGTAGTATTTTTACTGATTATTTAACAATAAATGCTGCAAAGGGTCTAAAAAAAGAAGCTGATATGCAAAAATAGAGTATAAGGATTTCAAATTAACAGGACTGAGAAGGGAATACAGCTAATACAAAATAACCATAGGAACATTTTGTGAGAAAATTCACTTTGAAATATAAAATCCTCTGAAACCCCGGACCATGTTATTGATATGCAGGGCACAATATTAACTGTGATGGCCACATAATCATACCCTTGGAGTGTCATAAGTCCTCATGATAAGCCTGCCGGTTGGAAATATTTTGCATGAAGGAAGAGAGACACCTCCAGAAGGGACAATAAAGATGATTAATCTGGCAGACAAACTACTGAGTGGTAGGCTTCAACAGCTTCATGTGACTCTAAAACTGCCTCGCTGATTTAGGATAATAACTATCCCCTTAGCACGTTTCCTTTACCAAGAAAGGATAACAGTTAATACACCACAAACAGAATCAATATTAAAGAAAGGTTTAATATACAGAAAGTCATACAAATTATCACTGCTTGAAGTCCCATACGAGGCCACCACCAACAACCAGAAATGGATTATATGTTTCCTCAACCAAATGATAAATTAATTCAAAGCAGTGTTTAGGATATCCAGAATTTTAAATAGTAAATATTTTAAAACAAAATGCAGCATGAAACAGAAACAGCAAACATAATTATACCATTCTGTGGAGGAAAAAATGGATCTCCATTTTCAGAGTTAGCTACCAATTGGCTTTTATATGACATTATACCCTTCCGACACTTAGGGTACTCTTCTTGTGTGATCAGGCAGATGTCCTGAAATTAAATTACAAAAAGAAAGACAAAACAATGGAACTCAGCCTTTTTCTTTGCCCAAGAAGGTTTGTTTCACATATATTGGTGACTATCATGGCAGCTTTTGGCACCTTAATTAAGCATCTTAAAACCTACATCACTTATTTCTTTGTAATGTTATTCTTGTATTCAGAATACGAATTGCTAAATTTTAAATCATTGCCACGAATGTGGTATTCTCGGAGATGAGTATAGGACAAGTGAGTTGCATTTAACCAGTGTATGTGAGACATCCTTCTGCTTTCCTGTATTCGGTTGAGTCCTTGCATAGGAATGAAACAGACTACTTTTTCATCCTTCTAGATGGTAATTAACTCACATTTGCATTTTTTAAAAATTTATAGAATTGTAATAAATACATAGACCTACCTTTGTTATTCCCCACTATCATCCTCTATTAGTTTTCATGAAACACATTTTTTCATAAAATGAAAAGGCAAAACAGGTGTTGGATTATTTATGTCTGAGAAATTCATATCATTTAAATAATTAAAACTAATTTGTGTTGAGAGCTACAGTTGCATTTTTATTAGAGAAACAAGTACAAACAGGCATCACTACAGAGCTGTTTATTCAATAATGAGATTAAATGAAATGGATTTCGTAGTCTCAGTTCTTTGATTAATGTGGCAATTGGAACTCTAACTTCTGTGCCCTAACAATGTGGAAACAGCTGCTTACCCTCTATAATTCTGTAAAACTTTTTTCTTTAAAGCTACAAATTTTAAATTATCCCTAAAAATATATTGTAAGCAAAATACTGAATGCTTTCTGTTTAAACAATATTTGCATTATAAACCTGACATTAGTCTATTTTTTAATTTAATCACAAAGAAAAGAAAGTTTCATTTACAAATAACAGTATTTATGTTTACATGTAATGTAAACCTTTCTGCATATCTTTCTGCTTATACAATATAGAGGTTATTGTATTAATCTGCATAGAAAAAATACTGTACTTTTAAAATAATAATAATAAATTGAATTAATTAGTCTACAATAGGTAAGTACAATTTTAAGAGAAAAATATATGAATACAGCTACAAGTAGAATGTGCTGTGTATAAAATTCTCTGCCAAGAACCAGTTAAAGCAGCACAGTACTTACCCTTTGAACAAAAGGCATCAACATATAATTGCAAGAAATTATTATATTTTATGAAATGTTTAAGGGAAAAACAAAGATGCAAAGCTTCTAGCAGCAACGTTTTTATACAACTATAATAGAGTATATTGTTCTCCTGTTCACCAAATTTATTTCAGACATTTTTAGTAAAGATGCAGCATATTATATGTACAGGGACTGCATTGCACCAGATAGGGACATGCTAAGCCATGTTATTCTTGCATTTAAAAGATACCATTTGAATCTATCACTTATAGAATAAACCAGTCTCAGTTTGTGAATCTGAGGTAAACAGTAGCCCTCAATCCATCCAATATCCACATCAAAGCATTTAAAATTTCGAGTACGTAGGCATCTCATCTCAGGTGAAACAGACATTTAGGAGTCAGTAGATGGACTGAAGAGTGTCCAGACAGGAATGTGTGAGCATTATCAATAAGCATATAGTAATTTGCACGACCCATCCTTAATTTTTTAATGATACTATGACATAGGGATTCAATTCACTGTAAAATTACTAAAATCTACCAATTTTAATGCTTTCAGACTGTTTATTTTTTTTTTCCAATAGAAAAATAAATCTCATACATTTGAAGAGGTACACAAAAAGACTGGGATAAAATTGATCAGATTTCTTGATAGCACCATTTACACATTCTTTAAAGTAAACATTAATATGCACTTTCTTAGAAAGCGATATAAAAATATATATATATATATAAATACAGGACGTGCTAACCTCTGTTAACCATCTGAATGTGATGGAATAATCTAATTCTACTGTGCAGGTAGGCTTGTGCATGGCGGTGTGGCAATATAATTTTAAAAGTTTGTTACAGATGTGATGGGAAGCTGGAAGGAGTCGAATAAGCAGAAAAAAGAGCTTAGATCTACTGTAAGCAATGAGTCGGAATGAGCCGTTAAAGGTTAGAATTTGTCTTTGTTTCTGATCATTCAATGAGAAAAATGACTTCCACAGAAATAGATACCTTAAAACTGCTTGGGGAAAGGGTGGCGAGGGTGAAATAGGATTGAAAATCCTACAGGTAATAGCAATAACTGGAAGTGCAGACGAAATTGTTCTTCAGACCAAAGAGGAACGCAGCCGTTTAAAAAGTCTAAGTGCAATGCTGTGGTGCTGAAAGAAAAGCTCCTGGTGAAAAAGAAAAAAAGGGCAATGCGGCTCCGAGCGGCAGCGCGGTGGTGCTGAACGGACAGCTCCCGGCGCGGCGGAACGCTCCGGGCTGGCGTGAGGTGTCCGATCTGTATGATAAACAGCACACTGTGTCTCAGAGCGCCCATTCAATCTCAGTAAGTAAATGAAATATTGATTGAAAGTGACCCTGAAACAGAATGCATTAAAAAGACATAGAAAGCTGCAGAACTGAGGTAATTCTTATTCAGCATGTTCACCAGCCTCCCTATAGCAAAACAAGTCTATAAATAGTTGTGTTTCATAAGATACGGTTGGTCCCTGTATCACCGGTTCTCTCCATTCTCAACCAGTATAGTTGAATAGCCATTGTTGTATGCCTACCTGTGGAAGTTTGAAGCCACATACTAATTTTCATGCAATGAATTAAAGCATTACATTACAAATCATTTCTACATGGTCTATGAATTTCTGAAGATAAATTTTTAAGCAGCATGAAGCTGACTAACAAAATAAGGCATACAAACCCTTTCACTCTAGCCAAAATTAAGAGGCAAGTAATTTCAATTTAGCTCTCAGATTTTAACCATCGTATATAACCGTGCCAAGTAGCAAAAGATCCAAAAGTCCCATTTACATT